>NW_016162991.1:0-39102 GCF_001687245.7 Rhagoletis zephyria | reverse complement strand
TTTTTTTTTTAAGGTTTATTATTCTTTTCATGAAAGTATGAAATACATAAAAAAAAGCCTTGTAAGTCCAAATTTCAAACGTTGTACAAAAAATGAGGATAATTCAATAAAAGTCAAAAAAAAATCGCATTAAATTTTCAAACTTTTCATTCAGAATTTTTAGAAAAATTATTGGTATTTAGTTTTTTAGTGCATGTGCTAGAAAACTGTATACTCAAAATGTTTATCATAAATCTAATTAAACAGCTCAGAGTTTTGGTGAAACTTTATCGAATTTTCCAAACTTTTGTACAGAGTTTGAAATTCGGACTTACATGGATTTTGTTAGCACTATAGTATTCTCTGGGGCTTCGATCTCTTTCCGGGTAATCCAGATCACTAGCTCTTCCTGGACGCACCACTCATCATCCCATCTAGGGAAAAGTCGATGGAGGGAGATAGCGATGAACATTTACTTTTACTAATTTTACGAATGGGTGCAAGCTTGAAGTCAGACTGGGTGAGGACTGAGAGAACATTTTTCTGTCGGGGTGAGATTAAATATCTTAGATAGCGAGCTACATATAATTTCGTAAAGAATAAAAAACATAAAATAAGTAAAAAAAAAGAAATGTGCAAATGTCGCGTTTCTTTTTATATTTTCGCCACTGTAAATATTTTATTTCTCTGCACGTGTAGATGTTTTAATTATATTTTGTATTCTTTAAACGCAGACAAACAGGTCTTCAATCATTTTACCGGGAATGACTCACTACATACATATGTATTTGTATATTAGGGCGGGTCGAAAATCTAATTTTTCTCAAATCCTTTGGTAATAGTGAAAATATATTGTACCATGAAGTCAACAACAAGCCTGCAAAATATTAGTCTTTTATTTTAATTGTAAGAGCCCGCGCATCGACCGCTAAGTTACCCACAGCACACTAGTCGAATAAGGCCAATTCCTGTCAAAAATTCTGGGTTCAGCAAAAAGGTTTGGTACATATTATTAGATAATGAATCAGTTAACGCAAAGGATAAAGTCAAATATCATTTCTCGCAGCCCTTTAGCTTATCATTAATCTCAAATGTATCTTTTTCAATAAACTTTTAATTGTTCTTTTGATAATTGCACTGGCCTATATTCCAACGATGTAAAGAACAGCATTAATATTACTGGCGTGCATTTAGGTGGCTGGTTCCAAATATTCTTTTTTTAATAAAATTTTGTTTATGCGAATGACTATGGAAACACTGAACAGGCACAACTTCTAGAAACACTAATTAGTTTACTTATGTTTATACATACAATTTAAAAATTGCAAATATAGGAAAATTACAAAAAATTTTGTTCAAAATTTTTTTTTATTTTATTATAATTTGTTTATAATCTGAACGATTTTAATCACATTATTATCATAAATCAATAACAGTAAGTCTCGCCTTCGATTTGGTAATTATTACGTACCGATCGAGTAACATATATCAAAGTTATACGAAAAACTTAAGTGGATCTCCATTTTTTATAAAAAAAATTCTCATCGATTGTATAAATAACTTTTAAATAAAAGAACCGAATTACAGAAAAGTGTGCGAGGGAGTGACCTTTTTTCGTTCAACATGAGTGCAAAGCAATATCGTCCAATTGCAGAGTCCTCAAAAGGATTTCTCAGGATATGTTGCATTTACCTACAGTCACTTTTCACATAATGGAATTAACTAAAATATTTGCGTACATCTAAACACTTATTGCACGTCCCCTACTTTCATATAACGGCAAATTTAGAAACCGCGAAAAATGTTCTTCGGTGACTAATGAAACCATTTCGCACCAATTTTCAAGACTGCATAAATGGACTTAAAATGGGCGTTTTTTACCCTAATTGTACTATGTTAATGTATGTAAATACTTATATTTATGCTTGAAACTACTATTAACTTATCAAACGATCCCTGATCTTTGAAAATACATGTTTGTCTTCGTTCACCAGGATCTTGAAAACTGACCAAATCGACGTGATCAAGTCCATGGTCCTTTATTATTATATAAACATCCGAAAACATTAAAACGTTTGAAAAAAAATCTCGTCTCACTTGTCTGTATTTTTCACTTGATTGCTGAAGTAATGAAGAATTGAAAACTCATAAGGGAATATTATAGTTTTTGTAAGTTTTATCTTAATATCTTAAAAACTTGTAGACTTATAGAAAAATTATAAAAGAACATGAGGTACTAAACTTAATAACTTTAAATTTGATATACCGTGCTGTTTAAATATAACAATTAACGCATTCCATAGATATTACAGGCCAAAGTTTCATTTTCAAAATTCATACCCTTTGATTCAATTGCGCGGGCTAAAGATAAGTTTTAAATTAATCTTTCGTGGCCAATAACAATTGGCTTAGACCTAAGACATCATAATATTACTATTACAATACGGACAAATGCCTTTTATTTTCCCCCATACAAAATCGACCCAGCCTAATGTATATGTATAAATACAGCTACACATGCTTAATAAAATAAAATGTAGATAACTCCCAAAAGCTCTGGGCTCTGTTTTAATCCGACCACTTTTTTTGTGCTAATTAACCATGCATGCCATCCCGCATATGATCTGCGTTTTCGTTCCCGAGCTGTGGCGTGACCCAATTCAGTGCAGTCATTAAGTAAATGTGTTTTCTATGCTGACTTAATTGACATGCAATCCACTCTTTGGCTGCCTCATTACCATTATACCCGTCGTATGTATGTAGTATGTAGTATGTAGTTATGTAAGTTTAGTTACTCCCTAGCCGCTGCCTGCTGCTTGCTTGCCACATAATAAGCGGCGGGCGTGCTTATACTACATATTTACCAGCACAAATATTTGGAAAAATAGCTCGAAAGCAAAATGTCGACTTTATTCTTCATTGCCCTATGTTACTTTAACGGTTATACTAGCTGTAAAAATATACCACTTGTGAATTTTATTTCAACTCATCAATCGTTTCGTCTCTTAACATGCAACGTATGTATGTAATATTTACATTTGTACATATTTCGGCAAATGTTGATGCTTTGGTTTGATTACCAAAATCAATTTTTATTTTATGCTTGATTTTGACAAATCAAAGCGATAAACTTTAATGAGAGTTATGTACGTTGGGCAAAATTTATTATTGCCATTATTGCGTGTGGAATATATACATATGTACATATAGTTACATACACAAATACTTGTGAATTTTTTGGAGTTTCAAATGTTCATTCATTGCGACGCTCCCATGGCTGCCACGGCTTCCTAACATTTGTCGGCAAAATTTTACTACAAGCAATTTCAGTTATGGTTATCAATGATTTTTAATGCCAAACATCACATTTCATATGGCTGCTAATAATTTCTTTGGGCTGATATTGATTTGGACACGTTTTTTTTAACTTAGATTCAATTAAAAACACAAAAAGGAGGCAATTGAGCGATTCCTTCCTGATTTGCATGCTGATTGCTTTCCCGTGAGGAATAAGGTGTGCAAAGCGGTATGGTGGAGATGAGGAAAACTTTTTCGAAATCACATAAAATTGGAAATGTGATGATTTTTCCAAATCCCGAAACCAAGCCCTTGTAAAAGAGGAAATTTGTTGAGATGAAAAAAAATCCTGATTGGGTTTTACTATCACGTATGAAAACGTCTGGTCACAGTTTTGTTCAGATCCTACAATGGATGTTCACGTGAGTGTGAGAAGCTTGAACAGCATTGTTTTCAAGATGGCGGCGTTTTCACAATAACCCGAATCTCGCAAATCAAGTTTTAATTTTCCTCCAACTGACCTTGCTAATTAAAAAGAATTGACCGCCGTGCAAGAAATCGTCAGAAACAAAGTGAATGTCATAGTGTACTTCAACTGGAAATTTTTTTAGTGAGTAGAATGGTAGAACTATTATTTTCTAACACCTAAAGGTGTTGTAGCACTGCCTAGAAAAGATGGCATTAAATCGGAAGCGTATTAAATGAAAATTTCGAATTCTAACAAAACTGGAAAATGGAAATAATTTGTCGTAATATTTATACGTTGGCGCCATGTAGCCCATGATATGATAAAAAAAAAATTTATTTATCAGAGAAATTACAGTCATAAGTAATTTACATATTACGGCGACTCGAACATTAGCTTGTAAAAAAAGAAGCCAAGAAAACCCGTTGTACTATCACCACAGTAAGTACTGTAATATTCCCCGGCTTAGAGAAGGACACTGGTCCCCACGAATAGAGAGAAAAAGAGTAGGTACTTCATGGAGACACACAGAGCCTTTGCGTAAAGGGATACAATTCACTTTTTACTTTTATAAATTTGAAGCAGAAAATACACCAATTGCGCTGGCGCAGACTTGTCCTAAGTATGGATAACGACGCTGCGGCGAAACAAATAGTCGACTAGATAACCAACGTTAGCCAAAGAAAGCAGTGGCGGCGCATAAAATGGAAGGACCAATTGCAGATTTATTTACTTGTCTACAATTGACAAGAAACCTGCGGGCTATAAAATTCCCAAAAAATATATATAGTCTGTGTACACTTAGTGGTATGTTTTGCGTTTGGAACTGCATTCCGGAAGACGCTTGAGTTAGCAGCATGTTGATCGACTGACAAGAGAAACTTCCTACATACGTACTTATGTTAAGACTACCAGCTTGCAGACGCTTGCAAGAGAACGTACCCTCTGAGAAATAATGGAACTAATCTGTCAATACCCGTTGGACTTATAAGCTGTTTATTGCGAAACTTGACGCAGCGTGTCCTTAGCGACCCTTTCTGAGGCATTTGCCAAAACCCCGACGGTAAGGAATCTGTTGCCAAGCATGTAACAAACAGGAGGCAACTGTGATCCAGTAAAAATTTTCAAAAATTAGGATCCCTAATCATTGTGATTTTAAAAATAAAAATAATTTAATCGTTATTTTGTCATTTCTATTCTTTGCGATCTGTTTCAACCGCGAGATATTGCGTTTTTTGATCTAAAAGATTAAATATGAAAATAAAGTTTATAATATGATGGAAAAAAAATAAAAATTATAAAATAACGATTAAAAATGGTCGTACAAATAGAAACAAAAACAGAACGATTTTTCAATGATTTTGAAATGAAAATCATAAAAACTAATATTTTCAGCCCCTGGTAATAATTCGTTGCAGTATTTTCACGACGAATGGGCTATACAGAGCCCGGTGATCAAATACGCCTCCCGACGAAATACCTGACGATAGTATCGGAATTTATTCACTCTACCGGTAAAAGCTTTAGCTAGATTAGAGTCTCACACAATTTCTATATTTTTAGCCTCCTATAGATATAGAAGAAAGCACAAAGCGTGGATCCATGAAATAAGAGTCTACACATTGATTGTTTTTGAAACAATCTTTGGCTATGTTTAACGTAGGTATAAAATGGAGAAGTCATGTGGCAGCTGTCAAGTTTTTTCGCCGGTTGTGCTGTTAAACAATGATGAATCTCATATTTTAAATTTCCAAGTTTTATGCACAACTTATTGATTATATTTTATGTCATCTTGTGGGCGTGTAATATTTAGGTAAACAATTTTTCAATCTACTTCTTCTTTTGCTATGTTGAAAAACATATAAACGCATAGGTTTGTTGTTGCACACTTATAAACGTGCCACATATCCACTTATGTTAATAAATACATATGTTTACGAACACATAACTGGCATAACATTTGTGTAACGGTGGGTTTGTCTTGTATGAATGCCCTTATAAGTTTGTAGTTGTTTACAAAGTTACTATGTAAAATATGCATATCAGCTTGTTTAACTTTTTTGCTTTAACTACAGTTAGTTGTTTGTTTTCCAACCTTTCAAATCCTGATGCCATTTTCGTTGTAATTGGTTTTTGTCAAATGCACTTCTGAGAGGCGTATCTGTCACTGACATATTGTGAATTAAAGTATTCTGACATAACTAACTATGAACAAACAATGATGTGTTTTAAATTAAACATAAAAAATACACTGATAATTACATATAATTTATTCGTGATTCTAACGAATATCTAGGGTTAGTTCGATTTTCTGAGGTTATATAAAGACCTTAATTTAACCTAAAAAATATTAACAAGTTGTAATCGTCGTAAAACAATTTTATTTATATCCAAGTATTTGATTTCGTACGTCCCACTGTAATTTACAATGATTTTTATTTTTTCGCTTAAAGATAATAATTCTTATTGAGTTTAATTTTTTTCACTTAAGAATAATGAACATTAAAAAAAAGCTATACCAGCGCGATTTCCGCCAAATGCTTTTCAGAGGTAGCGACATCCCAATTAAAGGAATAAGTATCAAATTTTTCAGGTCAAAATTTCAGTAAGTTGTGTCTGTATAGCCTTTTTAATTTTATGAATAATGATTATTTTTAAGTCGAAAAATTAAACTCAATAATAATTATTATATCTGAGCGAAAAAATAAAAGTCATAAAATAATCATTTTTTGTGATCGATAAAATAAAAATTAAATAATAACAATTTCCGTTCAGCAAAAAAATAAAAATCAATAATAATTATTATTTTAGTGCGAAAAAAATTAAAACTTATAAAATAATGACTAAATGCTGATTTGAATTATTGTACTCAAAATGATTACCGTCCCAGCTTCATTGTATGATTTTTTATTTGAGTTTTATGGAACTTTATACTAAATGGTAGAATAAAGTTATGATAGATTATTTGCCAAGGGCTTAACTCTTTTAGATTATCGTAAAGCCAATTGCAGGGTATGCAGATCTTGATTTTCGGTATTAGGCGCGTGGTGAACGGCCACTCGGCTGGACTTGGGTTCGATTGCATCTTGAAAATAAAGGTTTTTGTTTCTTTTTCAGGACAAAAACTTTGGCTGAATTATTTATCGAAATCATCGCAAAACCGCAAAGTCTGTTCTGCATTTTCCACGTTGGATAAGGAAGCACAGCAGTCAACGAATTCGCACCTTGGCACTCACGTCACTGTTGACAGTTATAATTTCGATAAATCAGAGAATTTCGCTTATGTGGTAACCAGCATTAGCACCGATTAGCACAGCATCAAAATCCAATGCAGAATCACTCTTCGACGTATGAAAACCACACTCTATAAGTCACACATCATGCCCTTGTTGGTTTACGACGCAAAAGCATGGGCAATGGCAACATACGATGGAGCGGATCTTCGAGTATTCGAGTGAAGGATTGATTTTGCGGTAGATTCACCGAGCTTTATGCGTTGGCGACGGCGAGTACCGCAGACGATGGAACGATGAGCTGTATGAGCTTTGCAACGACATAGACATAGTGCATCGAATTAAAATACAGCGGCTCCGCTGGCTTGGCCATTTCGTTCGAATGGACACCGATGCTCCAGCTCTGAAAGTATTCAACTCGGAACCCGCTGGTGGGAGCAGAGGAAGAGGGAGGCCCCCCACTGCGATGGAAAGATCAGGTGGAGAAGGACTTGGCTTCACTTGGCGTTTCCAACTGGCATCAGTTGGCCCAGAAGAGAAACGACTGGCGTCGTTTAGGCGGTTACAGCGCCATATAAGAAGAAGAAGTAAATACTTACGCGAAAGCTTATTTGTCAGATCTGGACAGTTAGTTAGGTTGGTCATTAGGTATCAAATTAAAGCGTTTGTCCTGTAGATATGCAATGAAGGTTTATTTATTTAGAAACGAGTTTCCACCTGGTTAATAATTATATACAAATTATTAATTAAGTTAAATCAATTATTATATTATGGTTATCGATCGCCATGTCTACGAAAAGGCAATATTTCTTAATAATACATAATAGGGTTACCACCTGTTTAAAAAATCAAGTTCAACTTAAAGTAAGGCAAATACAAAATTGAAATATCTGTCATGATATGGTTTTTGGGCGAAGAAGGTGGTGGTTTGAAAATATTTTGAACTGGTTTGGCACCTGCTCGAAAAGTCAAAATTAATGAACGTGTGCATAAGTTATACGAAATACGAAAATATGGATATCAAATAAAAGGGGTTTAAAAAGGCTTTATCTCTAGGCTATATTTAGGAGGGTTGCAACCTGTTTGAAACATCGAACTTAGAAAACTTATACACAAGTCCGAAGACGAGTATGGACACAAATACGAATACTAATACCGGGATCTAAGCTAATATGAAAAGTAACAAAAATTTCTGCGACATGAAATGAAATAGAAATTAATCGGCGCTAGTCAAATATAAACTCATAAAAGATACACGTCATGTCATAAAGTCACTAGCTGATGGCACATTTGATTGCAGTTAATGTGGATCTGCTCCTCTATTGCTTAATATTAATATTTGCAGTTGTACTGATTTACTAAATTCAATAGAGTTAAAGCGAATATTTCATGTAAAATTTTTAACTTCAATGTACTCTTAATAATATCACGAATTCTACTTTTAAGATGAAAGGCCTTGGCACCGGCACAGCCCGCGGGTCAAGACGAAGGCACTGGACTCATCCTTCTTTGTTATATTTAACGATATAAATAAAATTTTCATCATATTTATCTACATTTTTAACGACAAAATTTTTGCTACCTTTGTCTATGCTGTTATCAATATTATTTCCCTTATATTTATCGAACTTTTTATATATATACATACATATTTGGAATATTGCTACAGCATTTTTAATAAAAAATATTGTCGAAAACTATTGTTGTTGAAAGGTTTATCGATATCTTCCTCACTAGCATTATCGATACTGGCATACAAAACCTCATGATATATGAATGTAGTACAAAACGAATACGATGTTCTCTAAAAAATTAAAATTTTTCTTATCAAAACCAAAGATTTTTGTACTTCACAAAAACACAAATCACCTAAAATACATTTTAATAAGCACCTAGCTACTACTAGCAGGATACTAAAGCCCAAAATGTATGTACATATGTATATACATACAAGTACATATATACTTATATATGCACATGGAACTCTCTTAAGCCTCTTTTGGCCTACTAAGTAATGTCGAATAGTTATCCTCTTCGCCATTTTGCATGTAATGCGACGAAAACAATCGGATTCCAACTATTTAGCAATTTCAACTATGATTTATGGCTTTTCGCGAAACTACTAAGGGGGCATGCAGTGACTTTATTTTGCAATTTCCCTCCACAGTTCTCATATTTTTATTTCATTTTTTGATTAATTGCTTTATTGCATAACCGCTGGCGCGATTTGTGTTCACGCGATGTACATACATATAGTATGTGTGTGTGTGTGTGAAAACTCCCAAAGTGCTGAAGTTGTGGCGAAAACTTTTATACAACTTTAGCGCCAATGCCGACAAAATTTATTGTAGGCAAGCAACAAGCTAAAGCACAAGGCGATTGTGTATAAAAGGCATCAGCGTAAATTTTAGTAACAAAGGGAAATTAACAAAAAAAAAAGAAAAAAAAAACAAAAACAGTAAAAAATATGAAGAGTGGCAGTGCCAAAAGTAAAAATATTTACATGCAAACCTGATTTTCCATCCATTCGACAGCGAGCGGAAGGTATAAATATACTTCAGTTTTGTTTTATTCTCCATTCAACACACCCCCTGTCCAAATTTGAAGACGAGGCAGCGAGCTATTATGTACGTATGTATGTATGTACACCAAAAGAATGCACCATTAATCAAAGAAAATATTGAAGACCGAGGAAAATATAGTGCAATGCGATTGTAACCTATGGGCTGGCTGTCATCACATGCAAAGGTACTTTTACCTGGCTAGAGTTCAGCGCCGCACCGTCAAGCCAAACCAACCAACCAGTAGTGTGAACGCCCAACTAAATGCAATACTACATACATAAATACATAGACACGAGTATTAGAGTGTGGCAGCAGCAGTTGAGTCACCAATATCGACTGGCGGCGCGAAGGACGCTTCCCATAAACTTGCCACATGATTATAACTCACAGCAGGACGATGAGAAAGTGCTGCATAAATGCATGCCACAAAGACTACTACATACATACATAGATGGCAGAGAGGAAATTATAGGGAAATGTGGGCGCTGACGAGACGAGAAGGCGAATAGCTGTATAGCCAAGGAGAAGCAAAAAGGCGGCAAGTGCCACTGGCAATACACGAATCGTCTACAAATTTGCAAAAGTAGCAATTTTCTAAATGCAACACTTACAAGGTGTGCTACAAAACGATGTTTGCCAACGACTGCTACAGCTAATATTCGTACGTATGTACTTTAGCAGTAGCAGAAGGCAATTTATGAATGTCTCAAAAGGCGAAAAAGAGCTAAGCAGCAATGGGTGGCGACTGCAGATACATATACACAATGTGTGGCTCGCAAAAGGAACTGTGTGAATGAATATACATACATATGTACATAACTTTATATGAAGAAACTAAAAATAATACACTTGCTGCAAGTACAGTAGATCTGGCGTGAAAGCAGAGAACAGCCGGATTGCAGAGGCTGATGGCGGCGGTGCGGCAAGTAAAGGTTTAACGCTGGGATAACGTGCCTAGTCGGATGTGTAGCCAATTTTTTATACACATACTCGTATAAGTTGGCGAATTTCGGAGCAAGACAAGGCAAATACTTACCAGCAGTCACACACTCACAAAATTTTGTAGATTTTCATTTGAATAAACACAGTGGCGAAAATACAAATAGGGAAGAGGTGTTTTAGCTTTCTTGAGCTATTTTCCTTTCGTTTATTTAATGTTTATTATTATTATTTTTTAATTATAGCTCGTTATCTAACAAAAGCCATGTAAGTCAAAATTCAAGATAGGAGTTTCTGGGATTTTCTTCATCTATGTATATATTTAGAAAAAAAAAGGTAAAATTCAAGGTAAGGCGACAATGAAAACAATGAGAAATACGTACGTGTTAGGGTAAATGAAAGAGTAAGCTAATTTATTGAAGGGAATCGAAATAAATTAAGTCATAAAATTTAGTTATCGAAAGTTATCAAGTTTCCGAGATTTATCGAATCAATGAAGTTCATAGTTATCGAAATTTTTCATGATACCCATATTCATTAAGTTATCACAACGTATCTAATTATTCAATTTGAACAATGCTTATTGAGTTGTAGAAATTTACAGACACAGAAATTTAGCTGTCGAAATTTATGCATAGTTATCGAGCTATAACAATCTATGGGATTGTCGAAACTTGTTAAGCTAATGAAATATATCAAGTTATCGATATGTATTGTATTATCATTATTTATAGAGTTAATGAAATTTATCGAGTTATCGTAATGCATCGAGTTTTTTTTAACTAATATTGTTATCGAAATTTATTGATTTACCGAAATTTGTCGATTTATCGAAACGAGGTTTTTTGAATTTTTAAAATACATCGAGCTATCTTAACTTCAAGGTTATTATAAGTTCGTGGTCTAAAAATCAAACCAAAATATTTTAATTCTAGTTTCTAGGTTTCATATATAGAAAATTTGGTTTAAAATCTAAACCGAAATAGATAGTTTGGTTTGGTCATATATGTATTCCAAAAAGTTCAAACCGAAATTTTTAACCGTGTATTTACATTCTCGCCACCATATGTATACATATGTATATATACATATGTAATGTATAGTAAGCACCTTATATATAGGCGTCTGTATTTTTTTGCTTTTGCATTATGCTGCGTTTATCGGATTACTTTTTACACCCATAACACGATTACCCACCGCATGCTATGTACATACATACAAGTGTACATATAAACAGTGACCCACAGAACAATTCTGCATTGTTTTTTTTACGATATTTAAGATATGTTTCATTGTAATAATTTTCGTAATTTTTTTTTAATATAGCTACTTCTACGCAGTTTTTTTATACTAACTATTTGTCTATAAAAAAGGATGCTCGAATTTCTTGTAAAAAATCTGATTAAAACGTTTGAACATTTGATATAAAATTTGTTGAACTATCCTTAATTTTCACTAAAGTTTCATATTATGATTTGCATGGTTTTTGTTGTAGCACGAGCTATATTACTATAAAAAGGCTACGAAAAAAAATACTATGAAAAGCTTTTTGAAAATCGTAAAAAAAAAATAATGCAAAATACTCTTGAGAACCACTGTATGTACTCTGCCCACCGCCTTTTCTGCATTGATCTCTCGTCTCTCGGCACATTCGTCCGCCAGCCAGTTGTGATGCTGAAAAGTTAAGTGCCCAAACTCAACTGAGCTTGGTCGAGTCTGAAACATTTTCAGCTTAAAGGATACGAGTAAAATATTCTGGGTTAATATATAGTAAGTATAAAAGTGCTTGGCTTTAAGTGTACAAATCGCTGACAAATAAAACAAGGGCGCACACACACATCAGCACACACATACACACCAGCCCACACATACACATGCTCGCTCGGAATTTCATTCCAGTCGGACCCCTTCAAAAAATTGTGCGACTAATCTCTAAAGAGAGTTTTACGAGATTACTCTCAATCGGGTACAATTGGGCATTAATTAGTCGCAACTAGTCTCATACGGGTACTAATGGAGGCCAATTAGTCTCGACTCATCCCTTATGGGTATAACTGGAGATCAATTAGTCCACAACTCATCTCTAACGGGTACTATTAACGATTTAATGATATGTCTTAGTCAATGAAATTTCATGTGCGGCGTTGGCACACAGAGAGAGTATTCGCCTAACAAAACTGAGCACCCCAGTTCGAATCTCAGCTGGCGCAAATTTTTATTTTTATTTTTTAAAAGTGTCTAGTCGCTTTTTGTACCCATTCGGGTATAAAGGTGAACAATTAGTCTCTTCATAGGACATGCTCGAACAAAAGCGAACAGTTCATTCCATATAAAGAGATCAAAAGTGGTATTAGTCGCATGCCCCTTTGCGATTGCTCCCGGAGTCATCCCGGATTACTCCCATTTTTTGTAGGGACGGTGCAGAATGTGGTTGGGTCCGAAAATAATGCCATTCTCGGTACTAATTTCTTCATGAGAAATTTGAAGTAGATTTAATTTAATTTAATTTTCACAATAATGAAGTAGGTCTTGGAAACTTCACTGCTAAAATTAGCATTTTGTAATGCTTTTACTTCGGTAAATAAGTCCGAACCGGATAAAAAACTCTACACAGTTATCCAAACCAACAACAACCACCTAATGCAAAATTGCCTTCTTAAAGAATAGTTCTTGCTGTATTTCACCTCGTGTAAAAGTGTATTAAAGACTTCATGTTTTTGGAACTACTTCTGGGTGGAAAAAGAACCATGCTAGAAGTACATTTTGGAAGCAACCTAGTCCGACTGGGATGTTGTCTGCTGTAATCGCGTGTGTTAGTTGTCCTAACATTTGGCGAAAAATGGCCATTGCTTCGCTTCGCTTTTGGACTATAAGGCAAGCAGCACAGGCAATTTGTTGCATGTGATTGCTTTAAAAAAATCTATTTTATTTTTTTGTCCTTAAAACTGTCGGAAACTGTGCGACTATGCAATTTGCTTTTACAGTTTACTAAGAGAAAAGTTAAACTGAAAATTCAAGAAACGGTCAGGCGGAACCTAATAAAGTTTATGGGGACAGGAAAGCCGACGGAACTACACACAAATATTTGTGCATACGGACATATGTAATACTAAGGTGGTCCAAAAATGCATTTGAAAAGGTAAAGTTTCACCCCCTAGGATTGTTCTATATCGAAAAAAACTTACCCGTGTTTTTTTTTTTTTAATAAAATATATATACCGCCTGCTGTAGCAAGACTGACCGGTTGCCATTTACTCTTGCAGACCTCAAACGAGCCTAACGCCCATCTAACTGACTGCTGAGTAAAAATGTTCTTAACCGGTCTCCATATTGCTCGAAGACAGAGTGAGTGGTAAGGAGAGCTCTTATAGATTAGGTTTTATTAAAAATTATTAAATCTTTGAAATATGCTTCAAATAAAAACAAACAATAAAAATATAATAAAATATGCAATCCGAAGGTCACACATCCCAAAGGATTTCGAAAATTTATTTTTAAGGCAATTCAATTTTTTTAAAGGTATGATTTGAATTAACACCTACACATGTGCTTTTTATTTGCCATAGCCTGTGTGTACACGGAGAAGAAAGTTGAAATGGAATAAAAATATTCAAAAAACGATATTAGGAAATAACACCTAGACGACGGGACGTACTTAGTTACCACCATTAAAGAAGAATTGTTTGAAGCTTCGGCTGTTAGGCTTCGCAACATTTGAACTGTGGAAATGTTTTGCTGTCTGTTGTTGTTTTTTTTTTTTTTGTTTTTCTGACAAGGGTTTGTTATGCTATGCGGGGGTGAAACTATTATTTGTTTTTGTTAATGTTGTTGGTTGTTTCTCACCACAAGCCCGCAGAAACTTATCTACTACAAACAGCACCAACCGGAAATAAGGTTCAACATTAATTTTAGGTTGTCATGAGGTTATTTGAATTTTGATGTTATGAAAAGTTGTTAAGCGAAATTTGGGGCAAAAGGTTGAGGTAAATTGATATGTGCGTAGGTAAGCACATAAAGCTATTTAGATGCTAATCTGGCGCAGTTAATTTAACAAAGTTATGATTAACCCAGGTGCTAATGAATTTTGAAAGTGAAAAGAGAAAGTGCGGGCGGAAAGATATACATATTTACATGTGTATGTAAGTATATATTTAATGGGATACATATTATGGTAACATATTTTCACTATTCTATTAGGAATTTTGTACTCAAAAGAAAATTAAAAAAAATTAAAAGTTGTAATATTCAAAGTGAGTTGCATGTCATTAAGACGCATACAATAGCATCGAATGGAACAAACTGCGACAAACTTTGCTCGCGCGGATTACATGTACACTTACATATCGTTAGTATAGTATGGAAGGGGCGTAATTCACAACGTCGCTGAAATACAAAAAGCCGTAACTAACTAAAAATCAAAAACTCACTTTTTGTTTGATTAGGATGCATTTCATCGAATTTCGAAGTCCCCATATCGTTTTATGCAATAAAAAATTTTATTTAGTTGCATTTCAGTGACGATGTGAGTTACGCCCTTTCCATACTTTACTAACGATATGTACGAATTTACATATATCTTTTTTTTCTATAAAATACATACTGGTTTTGCTGATAAAATTTTCATAGTGGAATTCAATAGAAATAAATACTGGATATATTAATTATTAATGAGTTTTACTTGGAATTAAAATCACGATTCGAAGTATGAATTATTCTATGACGTATATTGCATATTAAAGTGTAATCAAAACTAATATCTTTACATATGTTTGTATGTATACTTCCTCTTTTAAAAAATATAAGTGTAAATTCAGAGTAAAAAGCTTAGTAACCTATTTATATGGTACTTTCAAGAAAAAAGCAATCGGATGTTTAACATGAAATACTTGAAATATCAGTAGGCTTTGATTTAAAATGTAATTGTAAAAACAATCAATTGCACACTATCGACGCAAGAAAATTGGTGTTTTTACGAATTTTTCTACGTGACGAGTAAGTTCACTTTTGCTGCAATAATTGATTGAAATGAATCGCTAAAGAGTGCTACTCATTTTAATGTGAATACCATGGGTACAAAAAAGAAATTTAAAACAAGTAATTTTTGAGAAAAAAAAACAAAGCCCACTTCAATTCTCATACAAATGATTAAAAGTAACGTTAATTTGTTCATGGTGCAATGATCGGATCTTTACCAAATTAGTACGGTACTAGGCCAAGTACTAGCAAATGTGTAGGCGCTAAATATTTGTTGTTTTTTCTTTTATTGTCCCGAAATACAAATGTACAACCATCAAGGGCCGACATTTCAACAGTTAGTAAATATGGACTATTATCACTCAAATAAATATGTTGGACATTTGCCACCACAGATCAGCCACTGTTTGTGTAAACAGTGTCAAATTTCAGAAAAAAAACCAAATAAATCAGATTGAAAGAAACTCTCATGAAATTCTAGCTGATGCTATCGCTTACCAATTCTGAAGCACAATGCAGTTTGCTGTTCCAGAAAACAATTCCCGAATAGTAGACAGCAACCACTTGAGAGTGCCGCATTACCAAAAAAAAAACACAAAAAAAAAATATGCAGAAGCAAAAAAAAACACTTGAAGAGTCACTGCCAGCAACCGTTGCAGTGGCGCGCAAATGCAGAAGCACTTGAAACACACAACACCGGAAAGAACCTGCCGACGAGGCATTAGTGCTGCATGTATGTATGTATGTGGATACATACGTAAACGTTCCAGCTGTGCGCCTACGCATGCGCAGCAGGGAACAATGCACTATGGGCTGGCATCAAGGAAAAGCGGCCATAAATCGAAATCAAAACATTTTTTCGTGAAACTTGGTATATAAATGTTTTTGGGGTCGCTGATTTCGAATCTGGACTCAGAATTTAAAAATTCAATATGGCGGATCCAATATGGCGNATACCTCTATTACATACATACATACATACATGTGTCCCAAAGCACCAAGTGGAAAGTTATTTTTTCGTAGAAAAAATAATAATTTAAAGCCGCCCACTCATTACCGCCACGTAAATTTCCCAGCCTTAAGTATGAGAACATTTTACACATTGCGCGCTTTAAAGCTTCGCGTAGGCAAATAAAAAAGTAAAGCATATTAAGTACACATAAAGGTAAATACGAGTAGCAAGCAACCAGTGATCGGACTTAAAAACAAACTTGTGTGGAAGAATCTGGAAAAAATGTGCTAGATTTAAAAAAAATGTGGTAGATCTCAGGTTTTGGATTTAACTTTGCACAAAATTTAAAAAAATGCTGCAAGGTTTCACCTAAATTGCAAACCTTTTAATTTGAATCTAAAAAAAAATAATTTTAGTATAAGAAAGTGCAAGATTGAAGTTGCTAAAAATATCGTTGAGTTTTAGCAATTTTTTTCCTTGAAAGTTTAAAGCAGTTCATAACATATTTTGAGAGATTTCTGCAAGGTTGCGGAGTGCTGCCAGCTTTTATTTTTATCACATCACGATAGCGAACAAATATGGCACGTTCCAGTAACCGCTACTTGGGATTTGCCGATTTTGACAATTCTCTAGTAAAAAATAACCGTTTTTTAACATTTCGCTATTAATTCTTTTCATAAATCATATATTTGCAATTTAAGACAATAAAACCGCGTTTTCTGTTAAAAATTGAATATTGAGAAAATTTACTATTTTACAGTTTATTTTATCCCCCCATTCTGCTGTTAGTGTTTAGCGTTGAACAAATTTTCATCTTAAAATTAAGAAAATTATGTCGAGCAAAAATAAAACTATTTTGTGTGGTAGATGTGGTAGATGCTCAAAAAAGTGGCAGTTCTATCACAATGTTGTAAAAGTCCGATCACTGGTAGCAATAGCCGCAGCAGCAGTAGGCGCAAAGAAAATTGTAAACGCGTTTAGCATTTAGGGGCTGAGCGCAACAAATGTGTCTGGGCAATTGCCTCGCTACACAAAAAACCAACAAAAACACAAAAAAAAACTTCAATAAAAGCTAATCGTTAGACCGTAAAGTATAGCTGCCTTCGTAGCAGTTTATGTATGTAACGGGTGATTTTTTTGAGGTTAGGATTTTCATGCATTAGTATTTGACAGATCACGTGGGATTTCAGACATGGTGTCAAAGAGAAAGATGCTCAGTATGCTTTGACATTTCATCATGAATAGACTTACTAACGAGCAACGCTTGCAAATCATTGAATTTTATTACCAAAATCAGTGTTCGGTTCGAAATGTGTTTCGCAAACCCAATTGCTGCGAACGGCGACGAATCGACATTTCACGGTCTTCAGCAACACTCTCAGAAACAGACGCAATATTCTCTTCTGTACGCACTGTACGCATTCGTGTGGTTGGTTTAATGTCCAATAAAGTAAACTGAGTGCGAAACTTGGTCACAATCGCATTAATTGTTTGCTCACTTGGTCGATTATGTAGACCATAAATCGGACGTAAAGCGAACCGAACACTGATTTTGGTAATAAAATTCAATGATTTGCAAGCGTTGCTCGTTAGTAAGTCTATTCATGATGAAATGTCAAAGCATACTGAGCATCTTTCTCTTTGACACCATGTCTGAAATCCCACGTGATCTGTCAAATACTAATGCATGAAAATCCTAACCTCAAAAAAATCACCCGTTATTTACCTTTATTGTTGTTTGTTACCTTTATATTGCTGCTGTTGCGGCCACTTAAAGATGCTACGCTTCATTTGCCAGTGCTTTTAGTGAAACGTGCGTTATAGCGGCTAGTCAGTCGGCTAGTCAGCCTACTTACTGTACGGCAAGCGCGTAATCAAACCAACGACCACCAGCTGGCAATTGACGCATCCTCCTTTTTTTCCTGCTGCTGCTGCTGCTTAATGCAAGTTTTTGTAGACTTTCTTATTTTAGGGCACATCAACTAATTGGACTCCTGGGTATAGAATTCGTTGCTAGCCACAAATGGCGAAAATTTGTGGTGGAAATGACTCTGACCTTAGAAATGATTTTTTTTTTGTGTGCACTTTCTCGGAAACGGATGTTATTAGCCACAACATGTTTTTAGGAATTAGAATTTGGATAGCAAAAAACAAGAAGGTTAGGTTATGTGAAATATATTTGGGTTTGCAGTTGTGAATTGCACGATTCGGAGCGAGAATAAAATCTTTATTTATTTATTATATTTGAAGGAAGCAGTTTCAACGAATAAGTAATGCATGTAATGTATTCAATTACTTAACTGAATAATTTTCTAATAATTTTGTCTTTGGTGTGAAGGCTTGAAATTTGGGTACACAAAGCGAAGATTGGAGCGAATAAATTTTGATTTTTATATTGAAAAGCCTTTTGGTAAATGTGAAAATATCTACTCTGAGTCTCCTTCGCTGTAAGCGCCTTAGTAACTTTGCTGAGGAGAGCTGCTGTATTTTAACCCTTCTTCTTATTTTTGATTGGCGCTGTGACCCACCTGAGAGATTTTGGCCGAGTCTTTTCAACTTACATCGTCTCTCTGATCTTAATTTCCTGTTAGTATCGAATTAGAAACTATTATATTTTTTCACAGTTTGCTATCCCAAATACATAGCGCGTAATATGGTTGAAAGCCACCTCAATTTTATGCGCTGATTGAGAGTCTAACTTGCTATAAACTAGTTCAGGATAGCATGTTATCAGAAGTATAAGCTGTATTGAAAGTTTCCGCCTGATATCAATTGGTCCAAAAGCGGCAGACATTCTTAAATTACTCAAAATATAATACACCCTTCCAACAATGGAGTTTATATGACTCGTAAGACTAGCATAAATAACATAACCTAGATTAGTTACCTTGATAAAATTTTTTTTTTGTTTATTTAAAATTTAATATAACTAAACTACACAATATGTATAGAATACAATAAAGTTAAATTTTTTATATAAGTTTAGTAAAAGAAAGTGAAATCACACTCAGTCATGAACCTTCAACAATTGTACATACTACCCCATTTACAACTTTTATAAACCATTTTCCTAATTCCATGAATATAAAATTAAGTAAGTGGTGCAATATTGTGTAAAAATTTATATTTCCTTAAAAAATATGTTCAATGGTGCTTGTGTCACATGCTTTGTAAGGGAAATTTAGCATGTGCAAACTTTAAATGCCTACAGGATATTTTGTACCTATTAAGTATTAAGGAGGCAAGTACCGCACACAGTGCCCAAGTAAAGAAAGATGCTTACAAAAAATGAAAGCAAGTTGCTATTCGAACACAAATTAACCTTAAAGCAAAGCCAACCAACAAAGTAACCGCACACACACACACTTAAAAGCAGATAAACACAAAATATAATACCTGAAAATGCATTGTATAAAAGTAACGCAACTCAAAAGCTTCATAGAGTAACTTCCGGCAAGCTTAAGCATCCTACCACAATAGGTACCTACATACACAGATACATACGTACGTGTGCCTTTGCTTATGTATGTACATATGTGTGATACATTTGTTTTGTGTGTTTGCAGTTGTGTGCGCATATCCTTTGCAATTCCTTGCTTACAAGCTTATAAGGATGCTCATCTCGCAACCTAAACATGACCATAAAAGAAGGTAAATAACAAAAAAGGTAAATAAAAGCAATAGGCGTGCATGCGGGTGTTTAAATGTATATTGTAGTGTAGGTATTTAATGAAACCGTTGCGATCAATAGAAGATAGAGGGGATGTAGTGAGAGGAATTAGCAGCAGCAGCAGCAGCACTAGCGCTCGGTGATGGAAGCCTTTTGTAAGCGTATGTATGTACCTACATATAACCCATTGTAATCGCATAACTAAAGGTAAAAAATTGTTAGCATATACTCAAGTAGCTGTGTACAGTGTACACATCAATCTACATATGCATCCATATATGGCTCAATCCCATGGCACGCTATCTTTTCATTCTAAATAACTTTGTAAATATGTATGTATGTATTCAAGTACATACTTGTGTTTGTATGCAAGTAAGTAAATCGAATACCCAAATAGAATCAGGCTAATGGCAAAGTGGTTTGAGTAGCTCTATTCTCGTTCGAACAATGGCTGAATGAATGAATAGTCGCTAAAACTGTTACACATATCCATACGTATCTACGTACTTTACGTGTACGGAATACAGTAATAAATAAATAATAAACGAAGCGTGTTAGTAGTGCAAAGAAATAAATAAAGAAGCAGATCGCTTGGTCGGTGAATCGCTTGCGAGCGAAAATAAGAAGATTGGGTGAATTCATAAATATGTACATGCATACATACATACAACGGCAACAAAAAAAGTGCAAACAACGATAGTTTACGTGCAAATGAAGCGCAGAGAAGGTGATTTGGGTGCCGCAAATGAGGAGTTTAGGGGGGGTAAATAGGTGCAAAGCAGCGACAGCCGCCAAGCGTGGATGTGAGTGCTGATGAAGGCTTCGTGGCGCTTGGAGTAACCTCGATGCTGAAAGGCAAAACAAAAAACTAAAAATAAAACGAGGTGAATTTTCTGAAAGCAGAACATGGTGGAGAAAAAAAACTAAACCGAACATAGCTCGACTTAATAAGTATTCTTGTTGAGTTACCCATACGAATTGGAGTTGAAAAGCAACGTGCCACAAAAGGTTGCACTACAAATAACATCATAACCTGACACGAAGATGCAAATAGAATGAAAAAAAATATAAAATTTGTTAGTAGATGTTGAAGCAAACCAAAAATATATAAAATAACAACATATAAGGACAGCGCTGTCTCCGGCTACTTTTCATACCTTTCATGATTGTAAGAAGATTTATAACCTAATAAATACAAAAACGAGGACGACATCGTATCGAATTCGAGACGAAGTCTAGAAAATAAATTTCTCGAATATATTTTTTGTTGTGTTTGTAAAACCTTGAAATGGATATTTATTTAGTTACATACATATGTGCTAATAATGTTAAATTATTTGCTACACATTATCTGATATCCTTAGAAAAGGAAACATCCTCTGTTGGTATTGCATTTCCATTAAAAAGATGAATAAGTTAAACATATCTCGAATCGCCAACGACGCGAAAAACTAGTAATATTCGATTCGCTAACGATAGGTGACTCTCCTACGAATTCGAGTCCGCCGATCTATCGCCGCGAAGTATCGTGTCGATAGTTCTAGCAGAGAAAACGAGCTCGTTTCGAATTCGAGGCAAATTCGTTGTGTTTATTGGGAAGTTACATTTTTGAAGTGAAATTTCTCTGCGTTCGGTCGGGAGTAAATTCGGTTGTAATGAAAAAGCGTCATATTCATTGGGATCTAATTTCAAACTGCAATGAAACGAAAACGCTACAGGAGAAGGGAGACGATCGGCGGGCAGTTTGGGCACGATTGAAATAAATATTAAGATTAATATTAAGATTTATGTTAAGTCTAAGATTTTTATTAAGATGAAGACTTCGATTGAGATTCAAATTGAGATTGGGATTCGGATTGAGATAAAGTTTAAGATTAAGATAAAAATTAATACTAAGATTTATATTAAGATTAGGATAAGATAAATATTAGATAAGGTTTAGGTTTAATATAAAGATTAAGAGTAAGATTTATTTAGGATTAAGATTAACATTAATATTTCGATTGAGGTTGAAATTAAGAATGAGATTGGTATTACGATTTAGATTAAGATCAAGATTGCTGTTAAGATTAAGTTTAAGACTGAGATTAGGGTTAGGATTTCGAAAAAACAATATTAAAATTAAAATTAAAATTAAAATTAAAGTTAAAATTAAAATTAAAATTAAAATTAGGATTAATATTAATACTAAAATTACGATTCAGATTAAGATAAGGATCAAAATTATATATTGTTGATTTATTAAGGGTAGGCTACTAGACTAGGGCTAAATGGAAAGAAGTAAGACGAACAACGGTTAAATAGCGGTTTCGTGGGATCGCATAAGACTGAGGATAGTTCTCCTAAATAGTTACCTCAACATTGGTATAAGCAATAATCTCATATCCATCCAACGCGGCCCTTGTGGATTGCGCCACCTGATATACCTTCGATTCGATTATAAAGAGGCACCTGTGTACGAAATAACTTGAAAACTGAGCGACCAGTTTGCGTTATAATCGACAAAGTGACAGTTAGGTGAACATTGCTAAATCGACTCACCTCGTTGTTCTTGTAACAGTATGCAAATTCCCAAAAAGCTTTTGGAAAGTGATGCTGCAGTCCTTGGCCAGATATGTATTTTTGATCTATTTGGTATATATAAGTGTTTATAGGTACACCTCTTCACAAAACCATTGTACAAAAGTTATAACACCATTTCATGTATATGAAAGGTATAAAAAGGAGTAAAAGTAAAAATTTGTACTTAAATGTATAAATACACACAAAAAAACATACATATGGGCATGAAGGCTCACACAAACACACAAAAGTCATAGTAAAAGTTTATGGCACTAATATACATTTTATGTGACCCGAAAAGATGCTTGGTAAGTGCTTGACAGGTATTCAAATTTGAAACGGACAAGTTGTTTTGCTGTCTGCTACATAAAATATTGATGACCGCTGTCTTTTGCATGCTTAAACCTTTCTTCAATTTCCCTTTTATTGTTTTTGCTTTTTGTGTTTTTTCTTTTTAATACCTATCCTCACTCGCCTCATTTATGCAAAGGTTTATATGTATGTAGTCCACGACTGTAAGCTGAGAAGTTTGTGCTGAGATTTTCTGTACTTACCTATTCTTTATGGAAATGGAATATGTTTGTGCAAAAGGATTTGTAAATGAAATTGCAACGACTTAAGGATTCTGAAAAATATTGCTTGTGAACTGAAAAAAGGTTAGTTTTGATTGAAATGTGGGCACAGCACAATTTGTAAGCTGTTGGAAAAAGGAAAATAGTTATTGCTTAAGGATGTACGCAGGTATATTTTAATAGAAGCAATTGAGTAAAATGGCATATAACAAGCGATTGCTTAGTAATTTAAATTCATTTCTCACCTAAATATCTTATCCAGAACGCAACAGATTTTTTTTGCAAAATAATATGAGTTTTATTTTAGTGAATTTTAATGCAATGAACTGGCTGTCGGTCCAATCCCCCAATTATAATTTGAGCAACTTAAAAAATTATTGCTATATTAATACTAAATTGAAATCAGTCCAAGTTTTTTTGCCGCAATTTGGTCGCAGTGTTTGGTTTATCTTATCTAGGGTGCCGATAAAAAGAAATTACGCACAAGACATGCATATCAAGTGGTTTAAGACATTTTGCAGTCTTCGATTTCGAGTAAACTTCTTTAACTTGCCTACTAATGACTATATATCTTATAATAAGTGAAAAGTCCTATAAAATGTATTCTGGAGTTGCATTGGGCATCACTCGAAACCTGAAGTCGTTTAGTTCTTCTGAACAAGTGCGGAAATGATGTCGAAAAAGTCTCGAACTGGTCCCGACCTAATCCCGAAATGTCCCCGACAAGACCCATAAAAGACCTGAACTAGTCCCAAATTGGTGCAGAAATAGTCTCGAAAAAGTCATGAACCAATCCCGAAATGGTCCCAAACTAGTTCTAGGCTTTTCCTGAACTATACCCTTACTTGTCCTGAACTAGTTTCGAAAACTTCCGGAACTATACCAACAAGCAGCGTTGCTAAAGCAGGTGATTACTATTTACTATTTCTGAAATCGTTTTGGTTTACGCGTGACGTTTACGGAATTTTTTTACTTGGTCCTTCTATTTTGTTCGCCATAGGTCGACATCTAAGGATATATTCACCGGAGCGTGCTCATTTAAGATTACGAGATGTCCAAGCCATCGCAAGCATTGCATCTTAAAGCGTTTCACTATGCTCCACCTACACGAACAGGGAAATAATTTTTGCAGAAAACAGTACTATGAAAATCCCCCAAAAGTCTTATCATCGTTGTTTCACCGTGTTTTTGCTTCTGTGCCATGATAGGAGATTTGTCGAACGTCATCTTTATTCGTCGAGGGAGAGCTTTGCTTTACAATTGCATATATAGCGCAAAGCAACAGTTGTTGGCAATAATTGTTATTCGCTTGATCTCCTCACCAACGTTAATGGTGGTGTTAATACTGGATCTTAAGTAGACAAAGCCATTCACTACTGACCTGTGGCTCAATATGCAACGACTCTTGGGGTGCTGCCAGGAGGCACATGGAATGGAATATAATGCAATTGTGGTTGGCCGGAAAAACTAAGAAAAACAAATTTTTCCAAGCGCTCAGCCAGTACTGCACATTGTACTTAAGGTTGGAGGCCTGGGCAAATTCACCAGACCTTTCTTTGAATCTTAGCAGTTTTTTGAGGACAAGAGAATGTATATCGCCCATTCTCAATACATCCGACCCAAAAATATGCCACCTATGTCTGGCGAATACCGGTTAGCTGTATTAGTCTCATCCGCCAAACAAAATGTACCCAGTGGATCGCCGATATTGCCTATGGTGACCATAATAGGTCGGCCCCATGGATTGTGCCCCGTAATCAATCGTATCAAGGATCTTAGATCACTCCTTCTTTGTCTGAGAAGGAATTTTGCTACCATTCTGTCAGGCGTTTTCAGGAAACACTCCGGTCCAATAGGACGCTGCACATAACCGCAGTTTGCCAATTCAACTGCCAGTTCGTTGCATTGAATACCATAGTGTCCTGGCACGCATACAAGTTCAAGCTCATTTCACCTTGTAATGGAGTTCAGCCTTAACTTACATGCAACGACTTCCGATTGAAAGACCGTTGCCATTGCAGTCAAAACAGTAAAGCGTCTGAAATTATCGTCCAGATGACATCTAGCTCCAGTACCATTTTCGATCTTTGAGCCGTCGGTATAGAAAGCTTTCACCGAGCTCATCAAGTATCTGGATATCTCCAGACAATTTGTTCTCTTGTAGGAATAACGTGATTTCTTCCAGGTATCACCTACTGCTCTGACAACCTTATAGATAACTCTCTGTGCCCGAAACTTCGATCGTCGTATCGAAGTCGATCAGCAGAGCAGAGAAAAAATTCAAACCACTGCCAAAATGAAATTGTAGGTAAAAAGAGTGAAAGCCCGAAATTAAACTCTTATTTTGCAAAGCGTTCTTTTTATTGAGTGAGATTGAAAGTAACCTACTAGATTTAGTATTAAAATAAAAAATATTCCCATTTAGGATACAAAAAAAATCATAAAAAAGTGAATTGAAGATGATTTCATTGCAAACCTTATTTTTTACAGCTGCTCTGGCTGCAATTTTTCCTATTTCAAGTCGAAATTTTGCTTAGATCTGCATTTCTAAAAACTAAGTGAAACTAAGCATTTTACCTTCGTAATAGTAAAACCGTGCCCCTTACATTCATACATACATTTATGATTGCCAATAAACATATACATAT
Source organism: Rhagoletis zephyria (assembly GCF_001687245.7). NCBI lineage: Eukaryota > Metazoa > Arthropoda > Insecta > Diptera > Tephritidae > Rhagoletis > Rhagoletis zephyria. Next base: position 13,246 of record NW_016162991.1, on the reverse strand, counting down.
GTACATGTGCACAAGTGTATGCATGTCTGCACATGCATATGCATGAATGTAGTATATTTATGTTTAGATGGAAATTAATGCACAGTAGCATAGTAAGTAGTTAAATGAAATTATTACACAAGTGTAAGTGAAAGTTTTCATTGCTCGAAGTACAAGTGCCACTCTGCACAATTATGAGCAGTATAAATAACTACATATTAACCATTTATGAAAAGCGCAAAGTCAAAATAAACTACAAAACTTATGTACTACAGACGTCTGTGGGAAAAAGCGAATGATAGCGAGTTGCTGCCACCTGGCTGCGCAATGGAAGCGCACGCGGACAAGTTTCTAACTATAAAATATGTATTTACATACTAGCACAAATATTCTCACTTCGAAAATGATACCTACTTAATTTATGAGTAACTCGAGCAACTATATTCACGTACAATTAGATAAAGTAATACATACTTGGAGGAGAGAAGGTGCAGTGCTCCGAATATGCACATGCATATCTAATATATTTTTGCATGTGTATGTATGTATTTGAGAACCCATAGTTATTTGCTAGTTGTGCACAGGTGCTGTAGCACCAGTAAAGAAGCTGTTGCGGCCAACACATATTCACCTTAGGGCGATCCAAACATGCATAGGAAATTCTACTTTTTGGAATTTTCTTGCTGCCATCCATAGAAATAAATTAAATGGATAGTAAGTATTTTTTTACTACGAACTCAATTAAAAAAAGATCATCCCTATATTTTTCAGTTCTAGGTGTTGACTGGAAAAAAAGCGCGAGTACCAGACACTCATGAAATTTGATGTGTAGATACCATCTGTGTTCCGATTACTTCTTCTAAATTCTTATTGGTTTACGCGTGACGATTTACATAAGCGGGAAGGGAAGTGAACGATAACGGGCGAGACTAAAACTCCTTATAAGGCTGAATTTGTTTACACATCAACAATTTTGTACCACCCTAATGTAGTACACTCATATGCACATCATTTCCAGCTGAGGTGTCATTAATCTTACTACGTTTGAGATGGAAGAATTATAGCGTGCATGAATCCAAATATGTTGGAGTAACGATGAGAGGAGAGCGTGCAAGCGGTAAGAAATCGTGTATGTATGTAAGCGTGGCGATATGAGTTGAGCAGCCTTCCTAACGTCTGAACTATTTCGAAGTTCCTCGCGCAACCTGTGCTACTCAGGTGTAAACTGATAGTTAAAGTGGGGCTAAAAAAAAACACTAAGCATGAGGGAGCCACACACACATACATGTGGTTAGTGAGGAAGAACATATATTCATAGTCATGGTTAAGACGGCAGTCATATGTTGGCGCACAATTGAACCATAAACGTATGTGGGAGGGAGTTCAGCTGCAAGCAACTTTGATAGGGTTACAACTTTACTTTTCGCTAAGTTTTCTTTGAGAACAAATATGAATAATGATGCTATGTTTCATTTGTGTCAGACGATTGATGGTAAAACATTTGTGGATATCACTTTGCACTTTGTGTGCGAAATTTAAGCGCAATCATGCTGAGGTGCATAAAGCGGGAAGTGAAAGAGTTGTGATTGCGTAAAACTTGCGCAAGAGTTTGAATTTTAATGCATGGAAGCACTGAAAGCAGCAACAATGTCGATTTTTTTATATTTTCTCTAGGCATGAAGGACAAACGATTACAAATTTTTCAAGTTGGCTGCGTTAAATGGAAAATTTTGTTAAAACTATTTTAAGCGTTTAAGTGAAGAGCAGAAAAACGCTAAAAACTAAAATTTCGCGATCTGACACTATGGAAAATTGCCGCTGGAAACGAGCTTAAGACTCACACACAATTTGTTTTACTCCAATCCATTTCCATATCTACCCGCCCTTATTGGAAACCCATTTACCTAGTGGAAAAATATTTAGAGGTTGGAATACTTGAAACTCGGATCTATTCGATTTAAGTGTTAAAATAGCCAAGTGATATTTAAAAATTATGCGGTTTTCTGATGCCCGTCTTTCATATATTTTGGTTTTTGTCGAACGAAAATACCCAAAAAAATCGTCGGTTTCTCAAAAGAAGAAACGGTTTTGATTCTTGCAGATAAATCCTTAAAAAAATTAATATGAAATGTATTTAATTAATGGATTACTTGCATTTTTAATTTTTATCGTGAGTGTCGCGAATAAAATGTATTTAAATATTTCCCCTCTATAAAATGCTATAAAGATACCCTCCACCAATTTTAAATTGTATAACATTTATTTGGGTTGAATTTCTAAAAACAACAAGAATATTCATTCTTTTGACGGTTTCGTAAAAGTTATTCGAAATTCTCAAAAATTTTTCCAGCTTAAGGAAATAAAGGGCTTTGTTTTTTTTTTTTTTTGTTTAACATACTTATATGTGCTCATAAGTGGTAACTTACCTTTAAAATTTCACAAATGCCAGAAAAATGTGCTAAGATTTATAATATTATCTTTAGTGTTTTTACTGCATGTTTTGCTTTCAATCACTCTTATATATGTAGGCTGCGGGTATTTTTTTCCCCTTTTATTGATTATATTTATATGTACTTTGTATGTTATTATTTTTAAGATTGTCTGGGATTTCAAGTCAAATTTTCCCCATGTGATAAGATGCGAATAATCTGTTTTGTTAATTTTTGCGATTCTCAGAAAAATATCATCTGCTTGACCTCATGCAACGAACGCTGTAAATGGAAAAAACAACAGTCACTTTATTATCAGTTTATTATTCATAAATATGTACGTTTAAGTGTTATTTAATAACAACAATGAATAAGCAGAAATTAAAATATAATCCTATTTTTTGTGTAATTTGAATCTGACGATATCGCTGGGAGACGTAGCGTATTGCCCTTCCATAAAACAACTTCCAAAAAGTAGTTTCTTGCATCTTGCATATCACCTTGGTTAAAAGGTTATTTATTCTTCATTCTACTCTAACCAGTAGCTCGTCTCTGCAACTCTTACCTATCGATTATTTCTCTGCAGAAACGAGCTACTAGAAAAACTAAATGTTTTTACACAGTAGTCAAGATAATGAGCATAGCTTCAGTAAGTTCTTTTCTCAGTGTGTGTTCGGACCCTTCCAGCCACTACACAGTGGTCTGAAATCAAAAAGTACGGTCCAAATAAGCGTAGAGCCTCCAAGTGTTAACTGATTTGACAAGAGATTTCGATCGAGTCCGATTTTTGAATTTTTATTTGTTTATATAAATTTTTTTTTTTGCAAAATACAGAGAAAGTAGCAGTTTTATTCTTCTGTTCCTGTTAACGAATTTTACTTAAAAAAAACTTTACTTACTAAAAACTATTACAGGGTTCAATAATTACAGGTATTGTTTTCCCAGAGAGCGCATATTCCGATCTGCCTTATTTGAAAAATATCATTGTTGCCTGCACTAAAAGGTTTACTGTAAACTAAAAGGTTTACTGTAAAAACAAAGCCAGGTAAAAGTAAAAGAATCAACATTGAACTGCGTCAAAACGAAAATAAGGGAGCATGAATTTCGATGTGAAGCAAAACACTCTGGGAAGACAATACCTGTATTTATTGTACCATGATTAAAGGGTTTCCCAAAATGAAATACGTTGAAATTTGAACTTGGAATTTTTCCCTAATTTTTTATTTTTATTTTGAAAATAATTTCTATAATTATCCGCAAAGCGTGCTCGAAACGTAAGAAAAAAATAAATAAAAAAACAAAGCGATTTCTTAACCACTTGAGGCTAACATACATTTTGTTATACAAAACATAATAGGCTATAAAAAATCTTGATTTTTAAGAAAAATGTTCGCTTACCAAAGACTAGAAAATGTTTTGCTAACCGGTATCTATAAACAACATTAATGTTATACTTAGGGAATTCACAAGATGTCGTAGCGTCGTAAATTCTTACAGCCAATTTCACGAGAGTAATTTAAGTAAAAAAATGATTTTAATTTTTTGAATTTTATATAGAAATTGTCAGAAAATAAGTAATCATTTTCCATTTAAATTGCTGGTGAAATCCGGTTGTTAAAATAGTAAAAATTTTTTAAATAAAATCAAGGCAAATTTTTTTATAGGGATTTGTAACTAAAGCAAAACGTTTTTTTTTTAATTGATAGAAAATATATAATTAGCTCCCATTTTACCCTGCGGATGGCCTAAAACCCATTTACCCAGAATTTTACATAAAAAATATTACGACTAAAAGGCTTTGCGACGCTTTTGACGTCTGCTGAATTTTATTCTCTTAGCAAACTTAACAGATTTTTTCCTTATCATAATCGTTGATATTTTTGCATTAATCAATTGTTTAAAATACAATTTTCACTAAGCTGTTGCCGCATTTTCCCCCTCGAACGCGATACTAATCTAAAGATATGGTTTGGTTTATTATAAAGCTATTAGGAAGCTAGCGGGAATTTCCAAAGCACTGAATAACAATTAATATTCGCTATTTTTAATGATAGATAAGCTTTTGCCGAAGACAGCAATTTACGTACAAACTTAATGAAGGCTCTCCTAAATAGCAATTACAGTCGCTGCTGCTAATTAAAACTGGTTTTGCGAGGTTTTACTTAAATATTAGTGCCGTTGCCAGTTACATTTCCATGTAATCAACAGAAGTCGAGAGAGCAATTGTATCTAAAAGAGCAAAGTTTAATAGGTGTGCATGACATTTCTCCTCTGATTTGAGGTCTCATCATCGAACACAATATAATTGGTTGATTGACCGGCATTCTCGCTCATCGATGAGCCATTCTTTTTTAAGTCGGACGGATTTCGTAAAAAAAATTACGCCATTTCTTCGATTCGCTTAATTTTTTTTGCGGGTGCTATACATGAAATAAGCTAACACGTGTTCGAGGAATTTTTTTCTTATTTTTTTTTCTTGGGATATATGATCTGTCAAAGTTTGGATTTTTTCGTGATTCTGACTAATCATGTCCTTCTCCAGATCGTCATATCTCGGGTTCTGCTGATCGCAGAGACTTCATCAGCTTATTTGTGGAACAGAAAGAAGGCTAGCAAGTTCTAGCAGCTGGAACTTGTTTCAATAGTTAAACCAGGGATAAATGAGCGTTGCAATCCCAATAGTATCTATTAGGGCAAAGTAGTTACACACTTATTGCTGTGGAAATCGGTTGTTGTACGGGGATTTCGCCGCTCCCAGAACACTGTGTGCCGATGTTGAATGTTAGTTACATATCAAAATGCATGCAATCACAAAATGTCTGAATAGAAATTTAATTATAAACTTGTTGCATATAAATTATAATTGCATTATTACCGAACGTGCTTAAACGAAATGGTTTGAGAGGAAAAATGAAACTTTTAGAAGCGTTTTCAAGCTTCGTTGCTTTGACAAGTGTCACCGCAACAAAACTTTTTTAATGAGATTTTCCAGCATTTCAAAGCTGTTGTCGAATAAAACCGCATACATACATATGCACTAGGGTGTTCTTTAGCCATCAACATTATGTTCTACGTACAAAATTAAGACAATTAAAAAGAAAATTTAGGTGTCGCCAACAGGGATTTGAAAAAATGTAATATTTTTGAATCGCATAAATTCAAAATTTTACTTGCTGTAACTCAGCGAGTTTATGAGTTCATATGAATACGTTTCAATAATATATAAAATTTAGCAGAATTCAAGTAAACAACTTTTTCGAATTTAGGGGACTTAAAAATTTAGCGATCCCTAAAAAAATTTTTAGTTGCCGCCAACAGGGTTTAGAAAAAAATAAATTTTTTTAAACCGCAAAAATTCGAAAAATATATACATATATAGCTATAGCTCGGCGAGTTTATAAATTCAGATGAATAAGTTTCACTAATATAATATGTAAAATTTACCAGAATTCAAAATTTTTTTGTTTTCGAATTTAGGAGAAACAAGTAAGAAAGTCTAAGTTCGGGCGGAGCCGAACATTAAATACCCGGCGCAAGTATTAAATATATGTTTTTTCACCTTTACGAAACCTACCGCTAGATGGTAAGCCGGGGTGTATCAATTTTGAGTAAATTAGCGTCCTTAAATTTCGAAATATTGAAGTTTCAAGCATTTCTGAAATGTACCGTTATATGAAAAGCGGCCGTAATTTAAGTCCGATTTCAATAATTTTCAACGTTTTGCTTTTATTTGGCAAGCACAATAACCATACCGAGTTTGGTACAAATTGGTAGAACGGTTACCGATATACATATATGTGATCATAAGTGGGCGGTGCCACGCCCATTTTCCAAAATTTTACCATAAACGTATTTCTTGGTAAAGAATTGTTGCAAGCATCAATTTTGAATAAATTAGCTTCAATATTTACTGATTTATCGAAGATTTTGTATTTCTCTAAATTACCGTTATATGGGATGTGGGTGTGGTTATCGTACGATTTTAAAAATTTTCGGTGATTTGTTATGCTGTACCAAGGCCAACAACTGTACCAAGTTTCGAAGAAATTAGTGCAGCGGTTACCGAGATATACACATGTAACCATAAGTGGGCGTGGCTACGCCCATTTTCCAAAAATTTATAATATTCTTATTTTTCGTCTAAAAATTATTATAAATATCAATTTTGAGTGAATTATCTTCAGTAGTTACTAAAATATCGCAGTTTTCGTATTTCTGAAAATTACCGTTATATGGGATGTGGGCGTGGTTATTGTCCGATTTTAAAAATTTTCGGCCATTTGGTATGTTGTAGCAGGACCAACAACTGTGCCAAGTTTGGAAGAAATTGGTGCAGCGGTTACCAAGATATACACATGTAACCATAAGTAGGCGTGGCTACGCCCATTTGCCAAAATTTTTTAATATTCTTATTTTTCGTCTAAAACTCATTGTAAATATAAATTTTGAGTGAATTATCTTCAGTAGTTACTAAAATATCGCAGTTTTCGTATTTCTGAAAATTACCGTTATATGGGAGGTAGGCGTGGTTATTGTCCTATTTTGTCCATTTTCAATACCATCCGTCCTACGCCCGAAAGAAGTGCACGTACCAAGTTTCGTTAAGATATCTCAATTTTTACTCGAGTTATCGTGTGCACAGACGGAGAGACGGACGGACGGACGGACGGACGGACGGACAGACAGTCACCGCTTAATCGATTTCTTTTTTCATTCTGATCATTTATGTATAAATTTGTCTATATCTATCTCGATTCGTTTTGCCTGTTACAAACAACCGTTATGTGAACAAAATTAATATACCCTTGTGCACAAGTGCGCTCGGGTATAAAAATCAAACTCTTTATTTTGTAGGTAAAACAAGCTGGAAGCGGTTAAGTAGATCAACTTTTGCGATTAACAAAAACAACAACAAGAGCAAAAAAAATACGCATATTTACGTACGTTAGCGTCACACATACGCGCATTAAATATGCATAAATATTATGCAATTAAATAGTAATTAAGATATTATTGTGTCCAAAGTGTATGTCCGTACGTACATATGTAAATGGTGCGAGTGATAGTTCCCCTCCAAAAACAGGCAAAAATCCAATGATGGCATTTCGCTGGGCGTGTGGGTTTTATGTCACAATCCAATAATTGTCTTGCTTTCCATGGACGCAAAAGCCGCGGCATGAGAAAAAGTTTATCAAATTTCGGTCACAGCGCTCGTAAACAAACACCCACCAGCTGGGAAGCCAAAAGTGGAACAAAAAAAAAAAAAAACGTTAAATCACTAAACGAAGTAACGGAGTAAGAAATAAAATCGGATAAATTTGCCAACTAAGCAGAAAGGCAGAAAGAAATTTGGCTTCAGTTTGCAAACAAAAGTCTTTGAGACTTACAAATGCTGCTTGCTTGAACGGAAAAAAAGTATGTGTGTATGTATGTAAAATAAAAAAAGCAGCTAAAATTAAATAATAACTGTTGTTTGTGTACGCATACTATGCTTTAAGCGAGTTTTCTTGCATTTTTTGCTTACTCATTATATAAACATACATACATACATATGTACATTCGCATATGCTTGCTCTCGGCTAATTCCGCTATTGTGCGCACAAAAATCACAAAACCAGGCCAAGTTTGTACAGTTAAAGCCGCTTGAAAATGTATTAATATGTTTATATATCACATATGTACATACATCTGTATATTTGCACATAGTTCGGGTTTCTTTGTCCATGCCAAAAGGAAGAAGAAATTTTAATAAGTCTTAAGTGAAGAGGGCAAAAGGAATTAAAGTTGGCACATTTTCGAGTTCATACGCTAGCAAGCGCTTAATGCCTCTTTTTTGTTGCTACATTTTGCACTCTGCGAATTCGAAATGAAGTCAAAAGTACTTAATACAAAAGCATTCCCCACATTGCGCTGGTAAATAGCAGAGCAACATTTTTCTCTTTGTTTATTGCAGTGTAGTGAAATGTTAAATTACTTCCGCAGCAGCAATGACAATCAGAAGGCGGCCGCCAAGTTAAGCCAAGCCCAACGCACAATCAGCTCAGTGCAAGAGTCAATTTACGTCCACTTTAACTGAGGCAGTGAACTATGACGCATGCGAATTAGTTGGCCCAAAGCAACGTCCAGAGCAGAGAATATCTATAACAGCTGTCGATGTGAGTTTAAGGTGGTTAGTAATATTTCCACATCATCGTAATAGGCCACTGGTTCCACTTCATCCAATTGAGCTTTTTTACGAATTTCAGTTGTCCTGCAGAAGTAAGTCAGATGGGTTTCGAACTCATGCCTCTCTAAGGATAGTTTCTGCTATGGTGAAATATCCCATAACTGGAAGTGCCATGGGTCCGGATATTTATATCCACGTATCCTCTGGGTAGCAACCAAACACACAGCTAAAGTGAGAAGACGTAAAACTTCGCGTGCCATGGGTTTGGGTAGCGCTACGTTAAAACCCCGCACAATGAAAAATTCCAACAAGCCTCGGATGAGACTATGATTTGGGGGTATGTACCTGGAATATCCGGACTCTTAATGGGGAAGGTGCCTCTGCCCAGCTGGTTGATGTCCTCGGGAAGACAAATGTGATGGACGGGGCAACTGACGCTGATCGATTTCGCCGGGGCCCGAAACATGGTAATATGTAGTAGTAGGTTCCAGCAAAGGATCGATCATGTTGTGAAAGAGGGAAGGCATGCAACAACGCAAGGAAAGCTTAACGTGGAAAAGCTGAAATCACAACAGACGGCCAATTTATTCGCCACTCCACTCACACACCTGCTCTCTGAGAGCACTCATCAACAATCCGAAATACGCGAGCAGTGGAACCACATTTCCCAGTCATTAAGTACCGCCGCCGAAGATGTAGTTGGATTTCGGCGAGAACGAAAGAACAACTGGTACGGTGAGGAATGTCAAGAGGCCGCAGATAAAAAAAACACCGACGTCCGAAATACGTGAGTCCGAAGAGCTTGAGATACTGGCCGATAGCAAGAATGCCCGAAAATTTTACCAGAGAGTTAGGCGACTTACGGAAGGTTTCCCTGTAAGGCTGTAAGAACAACAATGGCGACCTAGTGACCGACGGCCCGAATATACTTAAATTATGGAGGGTTTACTTTTCCACCCTACTGAATGGTAGTAGCGCTGAAAGTATTGAAGAAGACGAACCCGAGTCCCCAGTCATGATGATGGAGTAGCTGTCCCACCGCCTGACTATGACGAGGTACGAATAGCGATTACGCGGCTGAAAAACAACAAAGCTGCTGGAGCTGAGGGCCTGCCAGCCGAGCTATTCAAGTACGGCGGCGAGGAGCTGATGAGGTGCATGCATCAGCTCGTATGCAGAATATGGTCAGATGAACGCATGCCCGACGACTGGAATTTAAGTGTGCTCTGCCCAATCCACAAGAAAGGCGATCCCGCCATTCACGCCAACTACCGAGGAATCAGCCGTCTATGCATAGGTTATAAGGTCTTATCGATTGTATTGTGCGAAAGACTGATGCCCACCTCCAACGAACTGATTGGACTTTATCAGTGTGGATTTAGGCTTGGCAAATCCACCACAGATCAGGTATTCACAATACGCCAAATCTTGGAAAAGACCCGCGAGAATAGGATCGACACACACCATCTATTTGTCGATTTCAAAGCCGCTTTCGACACACGAAGAGAAGTTGCCTTTATGCCGCGATCTCTGAATTTGGTATCCCCGCCAAACTAATACGGCTGTGTAAAATGACGTTGAGAAATACCCCCAGCTCCGTCAGAATAGGGAAGGACCTCTCCGAGCCGTTTGGTACCAAATGAGGTGTCAGACAAGGTGACTCCTTTCGTGTGATTTTTTTAATCTGATGTTGGAAAAGGTAATAAGAGCGGAAGAGCTGAACCGCTCAGGCACATCACTGTTGACAGTTATAAGTTTGAAAAAGTAGACGACTTCGTTTATTTGAGAACCATCGTTAACCCCAATAATAATGACAGCCTTGAAATCTTACAGAGCATCACTCTTGCCAACAAGTGCTACTTTGGTCTGAGTGGGCAATTGTGAAGGCCTCTCTTGTCGTTCGGAGATCACACTCTTTAAGTCACTCATGATCATCGGAGGCATGGACAATGAAAACATCTGAGGAAGCGCCTCTTGGAATTTTAAGAGAAAGATGCTGCGAAAGATTTACGGACCTTTATGCATTGGCGATAGCGAACACCACAGACGATTTAACGATGAGTTGTATGAACGATGTGGACATAGTGCAGCGATTTAAAATTCAGCGGCTCCGCTGGTTTGGTCATGTCGTTCGAATGGACAAAAACGCTCCTACTCTGAAATCGTTCAACGCGGGCCGCGATGTTGGTAACAGAGGAAGAGGAAGGCCTTCTCTGCGTTGGAAAGACCAGGTGGAGCAGAACTTGGCTTCACTTGGCATTTCCAATTATCGTCAGTTAGTACAGAAGAGAAATGACTGGCGTGCTGTTTTGGACTCGGCCAAAATCGCTTAGGCGGTTACAGCGCCAATAAAGAAGAAGAAGGAAGTACATATCTAGAACTATAAATACCTCAGTGGAAGCCTTTTGATATATTAAAGGGTAGATTTTCATTGCTTTTTTTGCACCACACCTGACTAAAAATGTGTGGAACTAAAGCAATCGGAAGTCTTTGTAGTACTTAAATTAACAGATTGGATATTTGGCGAAATCGGCGTGAACATTTTTTTACGTACTTCACTGAACTGCGTTTCAAAATAAAATTAGCTCGAACTTATGTGGGCCTCATGACACTGTTGTGCTACTTAGCTGATTACTTAATTAGGAACTGCGGTTCTTTGGCGCGTTAAATTGGACTGACACCCGTTTAAAGGCCCAGCATAGGTTCTACTGTCAGGTATATCAGTGATCGCATGAATAACGCTTCTGAGAGCCATTGGTATAACACCGGCATCGGCGTAGCCAGAATGAAATTTAGGGGGGGGGGGGGGGGGGGGNCTGGCATTTCAGGGTACTATTTAAATATATATAAGGAAAATTTGAAAGTTAGGGGGGGGCCCGAGCACCCCCCTGCCCCTACCTGGCTACGCCCATGAATACCGGTTAGACTAATTGCGGGGCACAATCCCTATATAGTACATTTTTGGTTTGGAGTTACTGAGCATTGAACGAGCTACATTCTCTTTTCCTCGGCAAACTACTAATCCACTTAAGTGTCTTTCTCTATTAAGTAAAATGTGCAATATATACCGAATCCGTGGGATATTAGTTTTCATTCAATTTCAAAACTGAGTGAAGAATCTTACGAAAGCCTTTGGTTTGAGCACTCAGCCCAGCTCAGTCAGTATTAATGGAGTTAGCCAACCTGACTCAAACTTTAAAGGCTTGAGGGCGGATATCTATGTTTGTAGATTATAGTATTACAGAAAAATGTATGTGGGCGTCTTTATTAAAGCAACATAAGTCAAATCAATAATTTTTAGAATTTTTGGCCGCACATTACTCGAAAACTAATGCATGGAATTGATCTAACTTAAAATATAGGAAGAAAAAAATATAGAGTTGCCGCCTGTAGGAAAATTGCAGTTTAAGTAAATTGGTATGATAAAGAAAATATTGCAATGTTGTTGTCAAAAGAAAGACAAAAACAAAAATTACTTCAGCTTTTACTATTTAAAAGGCTCTGTGTAGGTTTTTAATGCATAATTTCAGAAATACCCAATTTTGAGTTGTGTCACTTTTGTAGATCGTGTGCGATATGCACATATGTATATGTGTATATAACTGTGATATTATTATTACTTTATTTTTGTGTGTGTTTTCTTGACCGTGTACTGACCCAAATAAATCTGTCAACAACAATACCAGTTAGCAGTTCCCTTCCACAAAACCACATCAAAAATTCTAGCTTTGTTCTAAGCCAAAAAAATAAATACTAACAAAAAGGAATACTCGTAACACAAATCCCAGTAAATTCGGAAATTTTACGAGCTGCATTAAATTAAAAGTGTACCCTAGGAGTTGAAATGAAATTAGAAAGATTGAGTTGACTGGCATTCGAGTATGTCAAACGCTTAGAGCGTTGCACTGAATTTAATCACGCCTATGAGAAAAATATAGAAGAAAAACAAGCAAAACAGAAGGCATCAGCAAGGCACAACAAGAAAGCGTTAACAGGCGAAAGGGAGTGATGGGAAAGGGTGCAGAAGGAGAAATTTAATTATGTGTGTATTTCTCTGGGTGCACGAATCATCACAAATGCTCTTGAAGTGAAGGTGGGGAGCTTACAAACACCCGTAAATGTACATATGTATGTATATCTGCTGAGACAGAGCTCACATATTTATTAGCATTTTATGACTTCTCCATTTGCTTGCCACATTCACACACAATTATATTTTATGGGTTTTGTGAAGAGGACAGAATCATGCCCTGCCAGAAAAACTTGCCGGTTGCTAAATCATAAAAGTTGAGTATTGACTCTCAAAAATTTCTTAGTTAGTAGTACAAGTGTTTAAAGGAAATAGTGATACAATGTACCACATACTGGCGGTGGTCCTCCATATTTAACCCTTTACTTAGAATTTGTATGAACATATCTTCAAAAAAGACAACCACGAACGTTCCAAAATTTTAAACACATTTTTAAGGCGTTTCAAACATTAAAATTTTTATTCTAAATTGCAAAAATTTGACATCATATATCAGTAGAAATTATAATCCTTATTTTTTAATTTTTAGATTTTGGTGGCGCCCCATGATGTCGATATTTTTAACCTTGGCAAACTACCTTTTCTGTTCTTGACGGCTCACAGTGCCGCGAAGGTGGACAAAAATACAAAAATCGACTGTCT
>NW_016162990.1:33555-39103 GCF_001687245.7 Rhagoletis zephyria | reverse complement strand
ACGGGCAATACGAAAAATTTGCTCAAATAATGGCAACCAAAAGGGATGTCGACGTTTTCAAAGTGTAAGTCCAGGCGTTTTTGTTTACATTATCTATAAATAAGACTGTGAAATGCACTGAATGCAATTTATTCTTTTTATATAAAATTAATAGATGTATGCNAAGTAAAATATACTGTGCATGATTGTAAGTCATAATAAATGAATTTTCTCGATTTCTGTGTTTTCGCGAGCGGTAATACGGGCAATACGAAAAATTTGCTCAAATAATGGCAACCAAAAGGGATGTCGACGTTTTCAAAGTGTAAGTCCAGGCGTTTTTGTTTACATTATCTATAAATAAGACTGTGAAATGCACTGAATGCAATTTATTCTTTTTATATAAAATTAATAGATGTATGCACATAGATACATATATACATAAAATGTGAAGTAACATAAAAAAGATGCTTTTATTATTGAACTCGTTTTTACTAAAAGAGGTGCGTATGTTGCCTCGAATTCGATTTGCTATGGAAAGATAAGCTTTGTTCTTCCCCTCCTCCTGACGGCTTACAAAATGGGATTCATTTGCGTTCAAATCTTTCACTGTAGTAAATGCAAATTTTGTGGAGTGCTAAAACAATGTTTATAATTTCACTGACTTTAAGCGATTAGTAAAACAGTTCAAGATGAATTCCTTATGACTCTTCACTCATCTGAAAAAGATCAAACATGTCCCTAAATCTCCGCCTTTCAACTTCCGCATCAGCAATCTGGGACTCGTTCTTCTCTTCAAGCAATAACGCAGCGGCTATGGATTTCATTCTTATAATTATGTATCCACTTAAATTTTATTGTTAAATTACAGTGATGCTAGGTATATTTAGTTATTTTAAAATATTTACAAACTTTAACTTCATATGCTGCTATAGTTTGGTGGCAAATATTTCTTTGTTTTGTTACGATTTCACACATTCCTAGGCAAACAGCTGATTTCGAAAGATGTTTTCTCTCTTCCTCTTCTTCTTTCGTTTCGATTGTAACGCAGAATACCTAAATTCGATTCCAGCGGAGCGGAATGCGGGAACGTAATCGAAATGCAGAATAGGGCTGATTAATCTTCCTACACTTTCCAGCCGCAGGAAAATGCTTGGTACAATTTGTATAGTTAAATTACTAACAGGCTCAATTTCAAGTCCGCTTCTTCTGGACGAAGTTAGCCTTAATGTTCCCTCCCGGGTATCAAGACACTTTTGTCCCCTATTTCTGAAAGCTTGTAAAACTAATTTTGAATTGCACGACCCACTCCGTTGCTTATGCCAGGATTTTAACTCTCATTCCAGCACGTTTGATAGTAATTCTCTAGGGTGGGGTAACAGCCCCTAAAAAAGGTGCGGAAAAGTCGGGAGGGGTACCAAACGACGCGTTTCGGCCCTCCTAATAACAATCCGGAGGGGGGAGATAATATTATTAACCGTTTAAAAGTTATGAAGAAAAAACTTTTAAATTTCGTTGTTTTCTATGGGCAATTACACCGACAAAGATTCACTAAATCACCTGTTTTCACTTTTTAAACACTATTAAAATATATAATTTAACTTATTTATTAAAGAAACACATAGTTTTATCAACCTAAGATAGATTATTTTGTTATTAAAAAGAAGTTGACAATCTTTGCCAGCTGAAACGCGAGATTCCAAAACAGCTATAGTGCTGCCACTGTATTAGTATTTCGTAATAATTCACTTTTCCTTATGAGATGTGTGCACTGTTCAATGCTTTTCGGTATCTTCTTTCGTTTAATATATATATAAATAATGAGTCACTTTTTCCATAAAAATCAATACTTCGATAAATAATAAAAATTTTTAATAAAAAATCGTATAAAAAAACCATAGTGGCCATTTTTTATCTTGATAAAATCATTTGTAAGATTTTTGCCGGATTTAATCACTTAAAAATTTTAAAAAACATGCTATTTCACACCCAAGTACATAATAAAAAATATTTTTATAGAAAACGGCTCAATATTTGCTTTTATATTAAAATATCAATAATGTTGCCTCCACGAGGTAATCGCGCAATTGAAAAGGCAGCTATCAAAGTACCAAATTACTGACAATATTTATCAAGATAAAAGCTCTGATAATTATTGCTTGCCAAGAGCAGAATGCGGTCTCCATTTGCAAAATGTTGCTTGATACATTATCATGCCCAATTCTGAATACTCCAGGAGAGTTTGTTCTCCGGGAATTTGTTTCTCCTGAGAAAGAAATCTTCCAATAATTTTAAAATAAGAAATCCTCGGGGAATTTTTATTCATGATAAGAGGAAAGGGAAAAGAGAGTAAACTCCCATGGAGTTTCTATTTAGAATCGGCCTGAAAAACTTTTGCCTGTAGAGATGTCAGTGGCAAAAATACATCGATGGTATTCCTCGCATCTATGCATCCAATCTAACTCGATATTTTTCGATGCATCGGAGGGCGTACGTCGATTCATCGAGGCGCATAGAGTTTTCCTCCACTATGAAAATAACAGAACCAATTTCAAACAATTTAACAAACTTTAATTTTGATGTATTTATATATTATTGTTATTTAAACAAGTGTTCACGTGTTGATTTTTTATTTAAATATTCATAACGTTTTTCCAATTAACATTTTTTTATTATTTTTTACAAAAATATTGTTCATGCTTTAAAACAATTTTGAAAAATTCAACAAATATTCATCGATATATTGAACTTCTTAATCGAATTTTTAACTTTTTAATTGAAACTTGCACTTTATGAGCTATAAAACCGCATCTTGCTTTCTTTGAGTTTCAGATAAAGCGATGTTTGGCGGTTCGATGGACTGGAGATGTCAGCTTATGGAAAACATCGAGTGGAAAATGTTCGATGCATCGAAGCAAAACATCGATATTTTCGATGCATCGATGTTTTTTCGACATCCCTAGCGTGATTGCAAAAAGTGAGGAATGTGGCTACCCATGATTTAATAATACAAGGTTAGATAATTATTGACAGCTGCGGTTTGACACTCCCTTACAAAAGGTTGCATTTACGAAGGACAGAGAAAGGGCAAGAATACAATCCCTTGTTTCGAAAATGGTAGTAGAAAAGTACGCAAAGTAGGCAATTAGTAGTGAAATTCCTTTCGTAAATTCTAATGTATTTGCAGGAAATCTGGAATTTTAAACGAAATGTTGAACGTAATATTGATATATCTACGTGAATTACGTAATTTATATGCTATTTAGCTGTATAAAAACTGCAAAATGACTCAAAATTAAAATAAGACTACTATGAGATTGATGTAAACGTCCAATGCTTATGTTTTCATCAGTTAAATATGCTTCATATGCATATACAAATAAACATATTGCACAAAAGCTTATACTTTTATTTCACCCAAAGCTACACTGTTTCCATGTAAACTTGCAAAGAAGCAACACGGTGCCACTGCTAAGGGAGCGGTGCGAGAGAGACAACTGTCAGTTTATCGAACCTTGTTTTTTTGTATTTCGCTGGGTTTGTCTCCCGTATTATTGGTCAACAATCGTGTCCCATCATATCCAAACGTTCCAAAATCCCTGATTGTGTTCGTCAAGTTTTCCCTACTAAATTAGAATGCACTTATTTGATAAAATCATATTTAAGGCTTTGATATAATTCAAACTTATGGCATGTGAATGGATTAGTTTACCAAAAAAATCCGTGGAAAGAAATACGTGTTGGGAATAAGCTGAGTTATTTCAATTTTCATGACAACTGTTGCGAAATTTTAGTAAAATTACATTAAAAATATCATTATTTTAAATATTCCTGCAGTTTTTGTGTAGAACTCCTAGATTTAAACTTTTTCCATTATGCTAGGCCATTTACTGGACGGAAAACTTTGCAATTTAAATTTTCTTATGTAAAAAAGTCGATTTTTAGATACCGATAGATTTTAGATTTAGGACCGTGTTCCAGCTCACGATTAACCGCGAATTGGTGGGTCTCATGAAATGGATAAAATTTAATAATTTCAATGGTAAAACCAAATTTTTTTCGTGCCCGTGTATGTATGTGTAGTATATCTCAGTATTAAACTCGGCCCTGTTAAGCTGTTTCTTAAAAATTATTAAATATTAATTTTTGAATTTTCCGCAATGTCGGTCCGGTCGAATCTGAAACTTTGTTTTTTTCTATAGTGACTAGTTGTGCGATTTATGACTAGGGCCGAAGAAAATAGGCAAGAAAAAATCAATTTTAAGCGCTTGGATAAGCACTAAAACATTAGCAAATATGCTTGCAAATATGTATGCTCGAAAAACACAACAAAAAAATTTTAAGAGCAGTTTAATGTTTTGTTTTTTATTCAGTTTATTTCAAAGATTGAAAAATTAAAATGGACAATCATTTTTCATTTTTTTCAAAAATTCGTTATTCCTCATTTGAGATGAATTATTTTTAATCTCCTCAAGAATACTAATGCCTTCCCGTAGAGACAAATCTTTGGTTTTGAATTTTTGTACCCAAGCAGAAATGCAATTGAAGTTACGGGTTAATAAAAACCAAATCTGTTTTTATGTTATTATTTGTAGACATTTCTTTGCTTGGACGAATAAAAAAAACGCCCATAGGCCAGTCAAGTTAATAATAATCCCAACGGTTTTTACTACCCTCCATTCCCGCCCATCCGCACGAGTGGCGCAGTCCGCATGACGTACGGAACCAGTATTTTCAATTTTTGCGCCGAGTCACGATAGGCAGGAGTTTGTTAAGTGTCGAGATCTAAAACTGTTCAGCTACAGAACTAAATTCATCAGCCGATTTTATGTCTTTATTTTAATGATTTATTTATTGAGAGAGGACAGTATCGATTTCTTAATGCTGAAAAGCGGATCTGATATATCAAAAGGGTAATTCTCTAGGGTGGTGTAACAACCCCTAAAAAAGGTGTGGAAAAGTCGGGAGGGGTACCAAACGACGCGTTTCGTCCCCCCTAATAACAATCCGGAGGGGGGGAGATAATATTATTAACCATTTAAAAGTTATGAACAAAAAACTTGTTAAATTTCGTTGTTTTCTATGAGCAATTACCACGTCAAAAATGCACTAAATCACCAGTTTCCACTTTAAAACACTACTAAAACGTTTCCGCTTATTATTTTATGCAAACCAAATCATTTATTCACTTTTATTTTATATATTTCGTTAATAAAACAGAGTAAACAAACTTTGCGCCTGCTAAAATTATTATAACCTCAAATCGCTGGTATTGCCACTTTATTTCACATTTCATTTGCGCTATTATACTCAGTTTACACTATACACTTCTTCTTCTTCTTCTTCTTTTTACTTTCATCTAAATAAGATATTTGGGGTGTTCACAGTTCGTTCCAAATAGTGTCTCAAAATGTAGACGTCTACATTTTAAGACGTTTTCTAACCGTAAAATCTGTGGTGTTGTTGCTTCCCATACAAAATCGGAAAACGACGCCGTCTACATTTTGTCACACTTAAAGGTATGTTTTTTACGCGTCTACATTTTGCAACCTCGCAGCAGGGTTGCATT
>NW_016162990.1:15276-28380 GCF_001687245.7 Rhagoletis zephyria | reverse complement strand
TTGCTAATACAGTAAAAACACTTTACAATACTTGTTAAAGCAATAACAACGCTTTACTACTTGTTAACACAATTAAACTTATAGCTTGCTTATTCGCAACTCGATTCTCCGCTCACTTTACTTGTAGCTTCTGTCTTGTAACTGTCCCCACTCCGCTGTGTCGTGGCTCTTATATACCTGCGCTCACACTTATGGCAACTCTAGAACGTTCTGAAGTTTATCGCTCATTCTCTTTCTCTCGCTGTTCGCAGTGTTCATCCAACTTGACGTTTCTCTTTGTGGAACATTCTACGTCATTCCTCGAACATTCTGCCTATTTCTCGTTGTTCGCTTTGTGTTGCCGCAGTATTCGCCACAATATAATAGCAAATTTCGCTATACCATCGTGCAATTTTTTATTAAAAATTTTCATTATTTATCGAAGTATTGATTTTTATGNGACCCACTCCGTTGCTTATGCCAGGATTTTAACTCTCATTCCAGCACGTTTGATATATCAGATCCGCTTTTCAGCATTAAGAAATCGATACTGTCCTCTCTCAATAAATGAATCATTAAAATAAAGACATAAAATCGGCTGATGAATTTAGTTCTGTAGCTGAACAGTTTTAGATCTCGACACTTAACAAACTCCTGCCTATCGTGACTCGGCGCAAAAATTGAAAATACTGGTTCCGTACGTCATGCGGACTGCGCCACTCGTGCGGGTGGGCGGGAATGGAGGGTAAAAACCGTTGGGATTATTATTAACTTGACTGGCCTATGGGCAAACGCCCATTCGCATTTTCGTCGAAGCAAAGAAATGTCTACAAATAATAACATAAAAACAGATTTGGTTTTTATTAGCCCGTAACTTCAAGTGCATTTCTGCTTGGGTACAAAAATTCAAAACCAAAGATTTGTCTCTACGGGAAGGCATTAGTATTCTTGAGGAGATTAAAAATAATTCATCTCAAATGAGGAATAACGAATTTTTGAAAAAAATGAAAAATGATTGTCCATTTTAATTTTTCAATCTTTGAAATAAACTGAATAAAAAACAAAACATTAAACTGCTCTTAAAATTTTTTTGTTGTGTTTTTCGAGCATACATATTTGCAAGCATATTTGCTAATGTTTTAGTGCTTATCCAAGCGCTTAAAATTGATTTTTTCTTGCCTATTTTCTTCGGCCCTAGTCATAAATCGCACAACTAGTCACTATAGAAAAAAACAAAGTTTCAGATTCGACCGGACCGACATTGCGGAAAATTCAAAAATTAATATTTAATAATTTTTAAGAAACAGCTTAACAGGGCCGAGTTTAATACTGAGATATACTACACATACATACACGGGCACGAAAAAAATTTGGTTTTACCATTGAAATTATTAAATTTTATCCATTTCATGAGACCCACCAATTCGCGGTTAATCGTGAGCTGGAACACGGTCCTAAATCTAAAATCTATCGGTATCTAAAAATTGACTTTTTTACATAAGAAAATTTAAATTGCAAAGTTTTCCGTCCAGTAAATGGCCTAGCATAATGAAAAAAGGTTAAATCTAGGAGTTCTATACAAAAAATAATGATATTTTTAATGTAATTTTACTAAAATTTCGCAACAGTTGTCATGGAAATTGAAATAACTCAGCTTATTCCCAACACGTATTTCTTTCCACGGATTTTCTTGGTAAACTAATCCATTCACATGCCATAAGTTTGAATTATATCAAAGCATTAAATATGATTTTATCAAATAAGGGCATTCTAATTTAGTAGGGAAAACTTGACGAACACAATCAGGGATTTTGGAACGTTTGGATATGATGGGAGACGATTGTTGACCAATAATACGGGAGACAAACCCAGCGAAATACAAAAAAAATGTGTAGTTAGGGTTCGAACGATACTATCGATATTGAGTAAGTATCGATACTGAGGTTATAAAAATGAGTACTTTAATACTCGATACCTTATTTGGTGATTTTACTCGATACTTCGCAAAGTACTCTTAGTATCGAAAACTTATTAAAAAACACACTTTAAATTTTTTCTTCCATTGGCAACCCAATTTTCTTTGCTTATATGGATTACTATGGCCCTTATTATGAGCTGCATTCGATTTTCGATCTTCGCTGGCTATCGAAGATCGAAGATCGAAAGTGAAATTCGTATTATGAGCTATGCAAGCGTGTCGAAATTTTCGTTGAGTATCGAATTTTCTGTCGAACAGAATTTTGCTTTCGATGGTGTAGCGAAGTGTTAGAAAATTGTGAAAAATTTATGATTTTGTATATGTTTTCTTACATTTTGGCGGCTAGACACTAATTTTAAACAATTTTTATTAATTTCATGCAGTTCTAACATCGTGAATACTAAACACAAGCTCGAAAGGCTGGTTTTACTTGTGAAAGAAAATCCCAATACTCTGTTGGCGCGATCTCTGAGAACAAAATCGTAGCGCTGTTGATAGTTTTAAAATATTTTAAATAGATTTGGCTCACAAACGCTTCTTTAGATGGTCGGAACTTTTTAATGAATCTGTAGACAAATTTCTTAAATATATTTTATATCAAAATATATTCGAAAGACTAATAAACTTAAACTCTCTTAAACATTTGCTACTCCTGGCCAGTTTACTTAGCTCTCATCCTCCGACGAATCGTTGAACCAGAACTCGTTGTACTCATTTTACTACGTTTTTATAAACTTTCTTTCTTTTTTACTTCATTTTAATTAGAACAAATTTACATAAATATGTATAAGCACACTATTTGGTTTGCTCGATTTATAAACAAAGCTTCTCAACGGTGAAAAATATACTATTGTGAACAACCTAAACGAGCGAAATTCACAATAGCGCTATTCTTCATCGAATGAGTGCCATAATACCAAATGAAAATTCGTTCGCTCAGCACTTTCGACCACAGTCGAAAATCGAATGCAGCTCATAATAGGGGCCAATCATTCAATTTTGTCCATCACTTGAAATAAACTGAAATTGCGTGTAGTCTCTTGCATAACATAAACCAAATAAGTTAGAGTTTAATGGCCTTATTCATAAAAAATTAAGTAGGTTTAAAGAGCTTAATAAAATTACATTTTCATAAATTTTTCAGTTTATATACCCTTTTTAATTTTTATGATTAAGGCCATAAAACTTTACGCAAAGTTCACGAAAATTCAGAATTTTTAGAAACTTTTTGGGTATGCAGTTTTGTAACCTATTCAAATTTACGTGTAGCCTACTACCGTTGACTTTTAATTCAAACTTACACATTATTATACTAAAATTGAATATTTAGGATACAAAAATGCATACCCAAAAAGTTTACAAAAAATTTCTTAATAAAATTTGAATTCGTGAAAGTATATATGTATGTATGTACATTTAACGTTAAAATTACTTCTGACGTGAAAGTAAGTTCTGCAATGAAATGAAAATCAAATATTTTAAATTTCTATTGTTTTAATTTCAGGAAATAACTAGACATACGATTGAAGAATAAGAATTATTTTAGTATTTTAATAAGTCCGATACTGAGTAGTATCGATACTTCTTCCCTGATACTTTTAGAGTATCGATACCATGAGCTCGATGCCAGAATGAGTACTCAATATCGATACCAAAGTCTGAAATTTCGTACCCTATGTAGTTAAAGGTAGCCACATTCCTCACTTTTTGCAATCACGCTAGGGATGTCGAAAAAACATCGATGCATCGAAAATATCGATGTTTTGCTTCGATGCATCGAACATTTTGCACTCGATGTTTTCCATAAGCTGACATCTCCAGTCCATCGAACCGCCAAACATCGCTTTATCTGAGACTCAAAGAAAGCAAGATGCGGTTTTATAGCTCATAAAGTGCAAGTTTCAATTGCTTTGATTTTTAATGTTTTTTCTTTTGCTGACTTGCGCCTTATAGTAAAATCTTATGAGCTATAAAACTGCATACCCAAAAATGTTCCAAAGACTCATATTTAAAAGTTTAATATATTGATGAATATTTGTTGAATTTTGCAACATTTTTTTAAAGTATGAACAATATTTTTGTAAAAAATAATAAAAAATGTTAATTGGAAAAACGTTATGAATATTTAAATAAAAAAATCAACACGTGAACACTTGTTTAAATCACAATAATATATAAATACATCAAAATTTAAGTTTGTTAAATTGTTTGAAATTGGTTCTGTTATTTTCATAGTGGTGGAAAACTCTATGCGCCTCGATGAATCGACGTACGCCCTCCGATGCATCGAGTTAGATTGGATGCATAGATGCGAGGAATACCATCGATGTATTTTTGCCACTGACAACTCTACAGGCAAAAGTTTTTCAGGCCGATTCTAAATAGAAACTCCATGGGAGTTTTCTCTCTTTTCCCTTTCCTCTTATCATGAATAAAAATTCCCCCGAGGATTTCTTATTTTAAATGGCGGAGTTGAGCTGCCAAAAAAATGTCAAACAGCTCTTTTGAAGTTCGAATTTCATCCTCCCAAATTTTCGGGGAAAATGCTAATCTCTGGGAGTTAATTATTGGAAGATTTCTTTCTCAGGAGAAACAAATTCCCGGAGAACAAACTCTCCGGGAGTATTCAGAATTGGGCATGATAATGTATCAAGTAACATTTTGCAAATGGAGACCGCATTCTGCTCTTGGCAAGCCATAATTATCAGAGCTTTTATCTTGATAAATATTGTCAGTAATTTGGTACTTTGATAGCTTCCTTTTCAATTGCGCGATTACCTCGTGGAGGCAACATTATTGATATTTTAATATAAAAGCAAAGATTGAGCCGTTTTCTATAAAAATATTTTTTATTATGTACTTGGGTGTGAAATAGCATGTTTTTTAAAATTTTTAAGTGATTAAATCCGGCAAAAATCTTACAAATGATTTTATCAAGATAAAAAATGGCCACTATGGTGTAGTGGTAGGCAGTGCGCGCTTCCACTCCGCAGCACCTGGGTTCAAACCCTGGTCAAAGCAACATCGCGAAAAAATATAGAAAAAAGGTTTTTTCTTAACAGCGGTCGTCCCTCGGCAGGAAATGGCAAACCTCCGAGTGGGTTTCTGGCATGAAAAACAGCTTCTCAAAAATACAATCGCCGTTCGGAGTCGGCGTAAAACTGTAGGTCCCTCCGCTTTGTGTGACAAAATCAAGGCGCACGCCACAAGTCGGAGGAGAAGCTCGGCCAAACACTAACATATGTGTAAGCGCCAATCTGTTATTATTATTATTAAATGGCCACGCACAAATATTGCCACTGCGAAAATTTATATCGGGCAATAAAAATGACATTTGGTATGCAAAAGCTTTTGCCTGCGGAGACAGGCCTTAATAACGCTAAAATCGCCCAATATTATTATTTGCTCACGGGCATTAAATCTTTCACCCTGTTCGTCTCTCTTATCTTGAATTCACCTAATGATTTGTAGAGTAAATTTCGTGAATTACAATATTAAAATAGCCTCCTTATCAAACGCATTTGCAAAGCTTTTTTTTAATTAAACCAGCTATGATTCTCTCATATCACTTAATACTTTGTGATTCTACATACAGGTGTAAAGAATGTACAAAATAATGTTAAACACTGCTTTTTAATAAAATTTAAAAAAAAATTAATTTACAACAATTTGTTTTAATTTTTACTCAAAAGTCTTATTTGTAAGAAAATTTTAATCTATGGAATTTTTGTAAAGCTAGGCCTTTAAAAACGAAAATACATCATACAGCTTCGTTAGTAGGCTCAACATATTTGTAATAGAATTCTCTTCAGCATAGGGGGGCTAACTTTTTTTCGTCCGAACACTTTTTCCGATTTCAAGGCAGTCGAATCTGTAACTTGATAAAAAAAGTCGAATTTCTATGTGTTTTTTTCTATAGTGACCAAACCAGTTGCGTGATTTATGACTATGAAGGCAAACAACTTTTGTTTGAGCCTCCTTTACAAAACTCTCTCAGATATAAAACCGATAGGATGACAAATACAACTTTTCGATGCACATATGTGGTGTTGTGTCGCATCTATGGGTTTTTTTCATATTTTCACCCATATCTCAAAAACTAGGTCTGACCTAGAGAAACCATTATAATATTCGTAATCAGGATATGTCATTCTTGGTGGTTATAGTTGATCAAAAATTGTTGAGTAGTGTTGTTGACCCTGAAGATAATTTAGGTAGGCTCTCTTAAGTGATGCCATTCTAAAAAGCTTTCCCATAAATAAGTGCTTTGCTGCGTGCCTTCTATAAAGGCTTTCCTATTTACGATTCACGCGAATATATAAGTTTATATTATGTAGCATTAGAAATTAAATTAAATATGTATTTTAAGTTGGAATAAAACATATTTGTTATGAACCTTGAATAAATACCTTGAAGAAGTATGATTTTTACTAATTATAGCACCTTCTTCTTCTTCTTATTTGGCGCTGTAACCGCCTAAGCGATTTTGGCCGAGTCCAAAACAGCACGCCAGTCATATCTCTTCTGTGCTAACTGACGCCAATTGAAAATGCCAAGTGAAGCCAAGTCCTTCTCCACCTGGTCTTTCCAACGCAGAGGAGGCCTTCCTCTTCCTCTGTTCCCAGCATCGCGGCCCGCGTTGAATATTTTCAGAGCAGGAGCGTTTCTGTCCATCCGAACGACATGGCCAAGCCAGCGGAGCCGCTGAATTTTAATTCGCTGCACTATGTCTATATCGTTGTAAAGCTCATACAGCTCATCGTTAAATCGTCTGCGATATTCGCCATCACCAACGCGTAAAGGTCCGTAAATCTTTCGCAGAATCTTTCTCTCGAAAACTCCAAGAGCCGCCTCATCAGATGCTTTCATTGTCCATGCTTCCGCGCCATACACCAGCACAGGCATGATGAGTGACTTATAGAGTGTGATCTTTGTACGACGAGAGAGGACTTTACTTCTCAATTGCCTACTCAGCCCAAAGTAGCACTTGTTGGCAAGAGTGATTCTCCGTTGGATTTCAAGGCTGACATTATTATTGGTGTTAATGCTGGTTCCCAAATAAACGAAGTCGTCTACTTTTTCAAACTTGTAACTGTCAACAGTGACGTGGGTGCCAAGACGCGTATGCTCTGACTGTTTGTGTGCTGACAGGAGATACTTCGTTTTGTCCTCGTTCACCACCAGACCCATTCGCTTTGCTTCTCTATCCAATCCCGAGAAGGCAGAACAGACGTAGCCCTTGTTTTTACCGATAATATCGATGTCGTCGGCATACGCCAGCAATTGTACGCTCTTATAAAGTATTGTGCCTGAGCGGTTCAGTTCTGCGGCTCTTATTATCTTCTCCAACATAAGATTAAAGAAATCACACGAAAGGGGGTCCCCTTGTCTGAAACCTCGTTTGGTATCAAACGGCTCGGAGAGGTCCTTCCCTATTCTGACGGAGCTGGTGGTATTGCTCAACGTCATTTTACACAGCCGTATTAGTTTCGCGGGGATACCAAATTCAGACATCGCGGCATAAAGGCAACTTCTCTTCGTGCTGTCGAAAGCGGCTTTGAAATCGACAAATAGATGGTGTGTGTCGATCCTATTCTCGCGGGTCTTTTCCAAGATTTGGCGTATTGTGAATACCTGATCTATGGTGGATTTTCCAGGCCTAAAGCCACACTGATAAGGTCCAATCAGCTCGTTGACGGTGGGCTTCAGTCTTTCGCACAATACGCTCGATAAAACCTTGTAACCTATGCTTAGAAGGCTAATTCCGCGGTAGTTGGCGCGTATGGCGGGGTCGCCTTTCTTGTGGATTGGGCAGAGCACACTTAAATTCCAGTCGTCGGGCATGCGTTCATCTGACCATATTCTGCATACGAGCTGATGCATGCACCTCATCAGCTCCTCGCCGCCGTACTTGAATAGCTCGGCTGGCAGGCCGTCAGCTCCAGCAGCTTTGTTGTTTTTCAGCCGCGTAATCGCTATACGTACCTCGTCATAGTCAGGCGGTGGGACAGCTACTCCATCATCATCGACTGGGGACTCGGGTTCGTCTTCCTCACTACTTTCAGCGCTGCTACCATTCAGTAGGTTATAAAAGTGTTCCCTCCACAATTTAAGTATATTCTGGACATCGGTCACTAGGTCGCCATTGTTGTTCTTACAGGAGTTCGCCCCGGTCTTGAAACCTTCCGTAAGTCGCCTAACCCTCTGGTAGAATTTTCGGGCGTTCTTCCTGTCGGCCAGCATCTCAAGCTCTTCGCACTCACGTATTTCGGCCTCTCTCTTCTTATTGCGGCAAATACGTCTCGCTTCCTTCTTCAGTTCCCTATAACGGTCCCACATGGCTCGCGTTGCGCCCGATCGCAGCGTGGCCCTGTAGGCGGCATCTTTTTTCTCTGCGGCTTCTTGACATTCCTCATCGTACCAGTTGTTCTTTCGGGCTCGCTGAAATCCAACTACTTCTTCGGCGGCGGTACTTAATGATCGGGAAATGTGGTTCCACTGCTCGCGTACGTCGGATTGTTGAAGAGTGCTCTCAGAGAGCAGGTGTGTGAGTCGAGTGGCGAATAAATTGGCCGTCTGTTGTGATTGCAGCTTTTCGACGTTAAGCTTTCCTTGCATTGTTGGGCGCACATTTTTTGCTGCACAGAGGCGGGTGCGTATCTTGGCTACAACAAGATAGTGGTCCGAGTCGATGTTTGGCCCTCGGAGTGTACGTACGTCCAAAACGCTTGAAGCATGCCTTCCGTCTATCACAACATGATCGATTTGGTTTCTCGTTTTTCGATCTGGAGACAGCCATGTAGCTTGGTGGATGTTCTTATGCTGGAACCTAGTACTACATATTACCATATTTCGGGCCCCGACGAAGTCGATCAGCCTCAGTCCGTTATCGGACGTTTCGTCGTGGAGGCTGAATTTTCCGACAGTGGCGCCAAAGATCCCTTCCTTGCCCACCTTGGCATTAAAATCGCCAAGCACGATTTTGACATCGTGTCGGGGGCAGCGCTCATATGTACGTTCCAAGCGCTCATAGAAGAGATCCTTGGACGCCTCATCCTTCTCTTCCGTCGGGGCATGGGCGCAGATGAGCGAGATGTTGAAGAATCTAGCTTTGATGCGGATTGTGGCTAGACGTTCGTCCACCGGGGTGAACGCCAGTACTCGGCGACGGAGTCTCTCTCCTACCACGAATCCAACACCGAATTTGCGCTCCTTTACGTGGCAACTGTAGTAGACGTCGCAAGGCTTCACGCTTACTTTACCTTGCCCCGTCCATCGCATTTCTTGGATGGCGGTGATGTCAGCTTTTGTCTTCCCGAGGACATCAACCAGCCGGGCAGAGGCACCTTCCCCATTAAGGGTCCGGATATTCCAGGTGCATACCCTTAAATCATAGTCCTTTATACGTTTGCCGTGGTCGTCATCAGAAAAAGGGGGTCTCATCCGAGGCTGTTTGTTTCTTTTCATTGGGCGGGGTTTTAACGTGGCGGGACCCAAACCCAGCGCACGCGAAGTTTTACGCCTTCTCACTTTAGCTCGCTCCCAAACGGGTGTTTGGTTGCTACCCAGAGGATACGTGGATATAAATATCCGGACGTTGTGAGCTGCGATTTGAACCGTACGCACAAGAATCGCTTCTGGCCACTCCCAGGTGAATGGCAGTCAAAAGTTTTCCACTTCTGCGCACGGAACCATCCTCCCAGCACCAGCTTTAGAATAACTTCTCTAAAAGGCCATTTGAAGTACGTCCTATAGAAACATGTACATATATGGGTAGCGAAAGCAGAAGAATTTGTGCCACTCCATACAAAAAGAAAGTAATGCAGAGTGGAAAACCTCTTGACTCTCAGGAAGGGCTTTTAGCTCCTCTAGCTATCTATTGGGGATAAAAAAAAAGTTGCATAAAAATCTGCCACGTATGTACGTACTCCAAAGTTATTAAAAAAATTGAATAAACAATTTACTTATCATACTACTAAATTCGAACAAAATAGGTTATGTCAAGGCATACGCCTTGGGTTATATTTAAACATATTACACTTTCAATAATACTTCGAGTATTGCATAATTTACATTAAAAAAAATTTACGAAATCGTGAAAGTCATTTATAAATTTTTACAAAAACTTCATCACACAAGGCATTCAAGACTAATGAAATCGTATTATACCGTTCTACGACCATCCGTTCATAACTTATTTGCTAAAAATAGTACTAAAATTAGGTTTGAACTAGACTGCAACTAATTCGCCTAGTCCGATTTTGACGCATTTTCGACTTTATTTTCCCGCACCATCGTCAGCAGCTGCAACATCATTAGCGCTTGCACTTTATCTAGCGGATCCATAAAGCCACGTTGCAGCCACTTTGGTATAGTTGTACGAGCATGAGCAAAACCAAGCTTATTCAATATGTAATCAATGCCATATGGCTCAATAGATTTTCCTGCCCAAGAGAGCAGTCGCACAGTTGGTTCTAAATGCCAAGTCTGACATTCGAAACGACGCCAATCGCGTACAAATGACTCTAAATCTATAGGATTTTCATTTTTGGATCCGCCACTGGCCGATTCACTCGTTACCGTGCTGGCAGTGGTCGAAGTCAAACTAGCTACTGCTGCCGCTGTTGATGTTAATGACGATGCTAAAGTAGTGACGTCTCTATTGTCAACACAAAAAGCTGCGGTAACATCCGTTTTACTGTGACTAACGACATGCATGCTGCTCTGGTGTGATGTAGTGCTCGAAACATTGATGGACGTAGTGCCATTACCGCTACCGGAATTCATACCACCGAACGATGCTTTATTTGTATCTTTGTGTATTTCGTCGGTGACGTAGGTCTTCACTTGACCCTTTAAGTTCTGTGATAGATTTGGCGAAGCGGCACGTGTCGATTGGGTACCGATCTGAAAAAAAAATTATATAAAGTAGAAAAAATGATAACACTTTTGTGCAACATACAATTTTCTCCTTCTCCTTAACATACGATGTGATCAAATCGTGCAGGAAGAAAAATGCATCAGCATCAACGGTCACAAAGATGTGATCATCAAACTCTGTTATAAAACTACAGAGTACCTCAGGCTTAATTTCTGTGAAGGCAATAGAGATAGTATCTTAAATAGAAGCTTCAAATTAATGTTCTAAATAAATCTTATTTACCTTTTGGTTCTGGTGTGGTTGCGCCTTGTCTGTGTTCGGTCTTGAAATTCAGCTGTAAACTTGGCAGCGCAAAGATCACCTCACGGTTGTGATTGTGTTCCTGCGTTTTCGAGGAACTGCTTGCACTCGCGCCTGCGGCACGACTACGTTCTATGGAATTTGAAGCAATCTCACGATCACGCTCCAATGTGGGAAAACGATCCACTGCTATAAAATAAACAACAATTGAGCAACAAAGTTACTTAGGATAAAGTTTGCTTATTAATATTAGTAACTTACAATCAATTTCGCTATTAGCGAATGCATAGTGGAACCACTCATTAAGTGCTTTGAACTGCGGTGGAAAGATTATATTGCGTGTAATTCTGCTAACTATAGCCATGGAGTGATTTTGCTGTTGCACCTCCGTCGACTGCCCCAAGCAAGACGTCAGCGTCTGCGTTACAAACACATCATGTGTATCCTGCGCTTGATGCGCTTCAGTAGCAAAATTTATAGAGGGGGATTTTAAACTGAACAAAGCCCAAGATTTTGACTTGAAGTTGATACCATGGAAGCAAGCCAAAGAAATGTTATTACCATGCAGCTCCACAGTGCCACCGAGGACATTGCCATTGCGTGGTAGCCGTGTCACCAGAGTAGGTACTACTAAGCCGATAGCCTGTTCCAATGGTTTCTGCCAGTGACGATGATGGCGAGCGTCGGTATTACTGAGGTCGGGTATATTAGTTGCCGCATCAGCACCTCCATTTGTTGAGGTTTTCTTCTTGTCACGATTCTGTCTGCGCTTCATGCTAGCATTGCGCTCATGCAAACGCGGCTCAAGGCTGGAAAATACACGCTTCGAGGACTTGAATTGCTGAGTGAAGAATTCTTCCAGTTTGTAATACATTTTTAGCAAATCAGCTGTAGTAGATTTTGATATCATTATTTGAAGCTAGAAAACAAAAGTTAAATTTCCATTCATTATATTGTAAACGATATTTTAGAAAACATTATCTTAAGTAAAAAAGGGGCTCGTAATGAAGTTATAGTCGTTTGGTCAAAGACATTTCTTTCAGCAAACTTTATCTTAAAACCAGATTTTTTAGGCTGAAGTATCTATATATTAATACGCTAACATAAATTTTGTCACCGTTCGTTTGGCGATTCTACCGAACCGATTTCAAAAGGCATTTTTCCGTAGATGAGCAGAGTTTTTATGGTTTCACAATTGGTTGAAAATTACGGCCAAAACCGTCGTTTAAACATTTTCGAATTGTGTATAGATGNATTGGTATTGATATAAAACTCGATATTGTTATCGATACTGTTATTAATTAAATAACCGCTATTGTAATCGATATAATAATCAATATAATAATCGGTATAGTTATCGATACAATAATGGCTATTGTTATCGGTATAATAATCGATTAAATAATTGATTTTGTTATCGATTTAGTCACTTATATTGTTAACGATATGTAAATAATCGGTACTGATGATTGTTATATTTATCGCTGAATTAATGGATTTTACAATCGTTGTATTTTTCTATATGTGTATGGATATTGTTATGGGTATTTTTATCAACACAGTTATCAACAGGGTTATCGATACACTAATCGGAACATGGAATGTGATCACATTACATGACATGACATCACATTTTATCACATGATATGAAGAGACATCACATGATATTGCATCACATAATATGATATCACATCACACGATATCACGTGACATGACATTATATGATATGACATCACATTATATGGCATGACATCACATGACTTGACATCACATGATATGACATCGTATGACATCACATGGCATTATATGACGTGGCATTACATGATATGAGATCATATGGTATGACATCATATGACATGACATCAGAGGATATGACAACACATGACATGACATCCTATCACATCACATAAAATCACGTCACATCTTATCACGTCATCGCACCTCATCTCATCTACGTGAATAGAAA
>NW_016162990.1:14949-15241 GCF_001687245.7 Rhagoletis zephyria | reverse complement strand
AAACACCGTTGGAAAGTAATTTTCTGTAGATGAGGAGAGTTTTTGTAGTTTCGAAATTGGTTGAAAATCGTCGTTTAAAAATTTCCATATTTGTTTATGGTTGTTTTTGCAACCTGTTCAGTTCAAGCGTTTCGCATTTTGTTTAACTTCGTATTTGAAATTAAACTTTGAAATAAAGACAAAGAAACAAGTGATAACGATGAAGATAAAAAAGGCAAAAGTGAAGATAAAGGCGAAAATTGAGATAAAGGCGAAAATGGAGACAATGAGAAATACATAAGAATTAGGTTAA
>NW_016162990.1:5880-10969 GCF_001687245.7 Rhagoletis zephyria | reverse complement strand
TACTTTGTGAGGGTTATAATCCATAAGTGCGGCCGAAGGCCGCCTACGGAGAAAGGTGTTTAAACACAAAAACCCTGTATACCTTTTTTCCACATTAATTCCATTTTCGTGAAAACTATAAAAAGGTATATGTATAAATATGTATATCAAATTAAAGAGAATTAAATTCTCTATCAAATGACATCAAAATTGTCCAATTCCTTGAAGAGGTTTTCGAGAAATATTAATTTGAGAAAATGCTTAATTTGAACTTTGACCTTTAATAATTGTTGTAGTTGTTGTTTTCCAAAAAAAATAAATATACCGTTATGTTCACCTCAATGGTCTCTATCGATCCTATTTTTTTTTTTTTTAATTCGAGATTTGGTAGTATTGTGCATTTGTTCCAATTAAAAATACCCTGGCCAGGATATTTTCGGACAACCCACTCGCGAAATATTTCCTAACACGTTAAATTTCATACAAAGCAGATTTCATCCATTAAACAGATGGGTGAAGGTCGTGCCTATGTCGGATCTCCTACTATTCTTTTGTTGCGTTGATTCTTAATATTTTTTGTGTGTTTTTTCTTGCATATAAAGCATATGATATGGTGAGATGGGCCCACCCACACAGCCTAGTTTTGTCATGGTATACGTGAATCGCGCTAGTTAACAGTTGCCACTTTTCTATAATTGTACAAGTGTGTCGATTTGTTGCGCATAGTAGAAAAAGCTCTTAAAAATTTATATTTGCTTTGCCTATGATTAAACTGGAAAAATTATATAAAAATTAGTAAAAAATAATGAATAAGTAGATACAAATAATTAATTAAGAAATTAATTTCTATATGCATATGCATACATATAGTCTAACGTATAGAGAATTTTTGCATAGAATGAAAAGATTTTAAATTTTATTTCTATAAGCTGATGTTGATGACGATAGTTTGTTCAATAACAAAATGCACAAATGTAAAATTTCTAAACTTTCAATTCTATAAATTGGCATACAAATTTGCGTCTTTCGTTATGATGAATGGCGTGTAAAATTCGGACTAATTTGTTCTTCCCCCATTAATTTCTTTTCGTTTATAAATAAAATTAAATTTAAAAACTCATTTACCTGATCCCAAGATAGATCACCGTGTATGAAAATGATAGCTCGAGGTTTGGTGGTATATCCACCCACTGTGGCCATACTTCCACCATAATCTGTAGTAGACAGCGTATTTATTGACGTCTTCCATTCGTCTTTCATCGCGGCCGAAAATGAACTAATACGCGTCATCAATACCGATGTGCCCATGTAGTCTAGTCGTAGCTCCAAAGCCACAAAACTCAAACGTATGGTGTGGTAGGGCTCCACGCCAGATTCTTCCTTAATGTGGAAACGAGTATTGATTTTATTCACTTCAAAGCTACCACCGACGATGCCACCTTTAGCGTCCAGTGAAGAGCCACCCAAATATATGCCAATGTACATATTTTTATAGCCAGTGCTGCCAATAGAGAGCCTGCCATCTGACTGGAAGTCCTTAGTTAACCACACCACATTTCCCATTACATTACCCATATTCATCTGTACATTCAATTTAGTAAAATTTATAGCGAATAGAACTAGTGTTTCCCAAGCAGTAATTTGATTTTTCTCAGAAGGTGTGCTTGATGATTCTGCACTTGATGATTTTTCCAATGAACGTAGTTTACGCACGGAACCAGAATGTGCTGGCTGCTGTGGAGTAGACGATTGGGAATCGAAGTCAAGCCGCATTTTGCCTTTGCTATAGAATGCATCCGAAGGTGACCTGGCATATTCGTAACCGGGTATCTTACAAGCGCCACTGTTGCCGTTGGCATCTTTAGGCGTAGATGGCATACCAGTTGGTGTGACAGGCTCTGTGCCGGCCATGTGTTGCATGCTCAAATCGCCAAGGAATAATCGACGCACTATGCGACGTCGATACCAAGCCTTCGGAAAAGCTAAGATTTCGGTTAAACGGCGCATATCGTACTTGAAAGAAGCACTGCCGATGTCAACAATAGTTGAAAAACGTATGACGGCGAGCGAGTTATCCATTACACGTTTACTCATAACAGCTGGCTCAACGTATATTTTGCGGCAACGGGTCAATTGAAATTTTACAAATTCTACATTTATGCTCAATGAATCTTTACGTTCACTATCAGAGAGAGGCGAGAATTGTGCTTCTTTGACATTGCTTTTCTTGCCGCCGTATGGGTGGAAGATATAAACATTAAAATCCGCCAAACAGCCAGTAATACTACGAAAACAGAACACACACACATATGACTTTATACTTTTTTGAAGAAATTAACTGAATAACTGCTTACCTTAGGCCACCAGCAGGCATTTTATCTTTTTCAGTTGAGGTTTTATCCAAAGCATGTTCCTGCTGACCTGGATCTTCATCGCTCGAACGTTTGGAGCTGAATACTATATCTAAACTTGGCAACTGTAGCATGCATTCCACACGCGACACGGGCAAGCAAGAGAAGCGGAAAGTCGATGGTTGCATGTGGAAGTAGACAATAACATCTACTGGAAAAGAAGCATAGGTGACGTAATTTGTAGGCAGAATATCCAAGTTTACTGGGTTTGCTATAGTCGCGCCAGTATAGTTAGGAGTTTTGGTAGGTATAGGTTCCAAGGTTTGCTCTAAGAATTCCAATATATGTGGCGATATTATAGTTTCTTCTGGTATACTCTGCAATGTCATCCAGGCGAACAACGAAGCCCGTTTGCTGCCGATCCGGCGCGTTGTATGATGACTTTCGCAGCTCATGCTGCGAGAATGCTCTGACAAATCAACTATGGTACGGGACTGATAGTGCAGTTTGACATCCAATCCGGGAATGTGGAATATGGTGAGATCAGATAACATTGCGTTACTCGAGGTGTTATAACGTAACTTGCTTTTATCGCGCTGCCGCCGTGATGGCGTCGGACTGCCCCAGTCGTTGCCCAGGCTGCGCTCTCGTTTATGTGTCTTCACTGCTGTCGGACCACTTAAAATCAAACGATCTTCGGCGGACTCTTTGGTGTGGAGGACACATTTGCCAGAATTGACTAGCGCTTTAATATCTAGCTCAAAATCTATATTGGGTTCTTGTTGTTTTTGTTGGTAGCCATGCTTTTTACGCATTTCTACCGAAGTGCCATCTATGTCTATTTCACTTGGCGTCGATTCGCCGTGACATTCTTGTGTGCGCCAATCAACATCTTCACTGTCCGTGTCAGCATTTGGCAGTGAGGTCTGGCGCATGGATTCGGAGAAGGTTACTCGATTGGTAGGGCATGTTTTCAACGAAGCACTTCTTGAATGTCCGGAAACTGGCGTGCTTTGCAAACTGGAAATTTCATCATTAGATGCTATGGGATCTAAACGACGACCGCTATATGGTCCAGGCATCAGGGTATCATCGGCCGGCTCGCGATTTCCTGAGGCGCCAATAAAGGAATAAGAGCGACTTGAAGTCTTCATTGAACGACGCATAGAGGGGCGCTTCCATTTCTGAATCATATCGCGTCGGAAATATTTGTAACAAATCGCCTGCAGTTCTTGCAACCGACGCTCTTCATGTGCCACGGTATTGTGTGAGGCACCAAGCGTGCGCAAATCATTGATAATTTTCAGTTGCTCCGCCATTTCTTTTTCCATCATGAAAGACCGCTTCTTCGAATCGATAGTCGGATCGAACACGAACGATGGCAGATTATCAAATTCCCGCCGGCGCACATAGGTATCCCGACAACTGTGATCACCCTCATCGCTGTCCGGGGATTCCATGTTTGTATCTTCTTCCTCAAAGCCGGTCAACATCGTAAGCGTGTGACCGAGTGAGGAAAGTTGTTTCCCTATATTTATATCGAGGTGTATATCAACACCTTCCATTTGCCACTTAACATTTAGTAACCATTTGGCATTTTCCAGTTTCTTAGCAGCAGTGGTACGAGAGCACACCTCATACGTCCCTTCAGAAACGACGCACACGTTCATTATAGGTTCATTAGCATTAGGTTTCCAATCATCGAGGGTTGTTTCGAAATCGTCAGCAAACCTAAGGCACAAGCCCTGAAACTTGCCTTTGGATACCAATGAACCGGAATTGCAAGCAGATATGATTGTGTTCTCCAATGTTATGACGACAGCGCCTTTGCTTTCGAAGTCGTGAAAAGTTCGTGTATTCCAGGGCTATTAAAAACAGCATTAATAAGTTAAAATAAGCTAGTATATATGTATCTGGTTTGGAAAGTAAATTTTTTCTTACGTTTGCCGGCTGATTTAATGGTACACAAATACCCATATCCTCGACTGTCAGTTGCAGGAACAACGTAGATAAATTAGAGGCAGCAATATTACTTATCTGTCCAAAAGCTACTCGGTCAAATGTCTGCAAAAAAAAAGAGATGATCAATTTTATTCTGATTATTTTTAGCCGTTCTCTTCCGACAGTCGTACTTCAATGACATCGTGAAAAAAACCCACTCGACACCATTATGCCTTTTGGACCTCTCCAAAGCGTTTAACTCAGTTAGCTATCAGCTTCGATGCTCTTAAAAACCATTTTAGATTTAGTGACCCTGCTGTTTGCCTTACGAAAAGCTATCCGTCTTACTAAACTCGAGAGTTATAATTGATTCTGAAGTATCAGAATTAAAACCACTATTAACGGGCATACCCAAGGCTTATTTTTCATTAATGCAAAATATGGAAAAATGCATGCTTGTACGCACGACATATAGGCTGCGTTTCTTTATACATTCCGGATAATCCCATTTCATAGCCGGAATAAACAGAATGCGTTTGAAATATACGTTAACATATCATCAGGAACGTTCTAAAGAATAAGTAAACAAAAAAGTTTATTCCAAACGTTCAGAATGAATAAAGAAATGCAGCCATAAATTCATTTGTCAGGAACTCTTGAAAACGTGTTTAACTTGTGCGCAGATTTCAGCAGAGATTTATCGTCTCAGTATATCCAGTAAAAAAACTGTGGTGAAGTCCTTTATGGGGATAAAGTTTCCAGAGGTGAAATTTTAGGTAGCACACAATTTCTTACACGCATGGTTGCTTTTCAGCACT
>NW_016162990.1:1230-1820 GCF_001687245.7 Rhagoletis zephyria | reverse complement strand
TAGCTGCACAACACCCTAATTGCCGAAAAAGCGTTGCTTGCAACACTAGTCCTTTATGGGGACCAAACTTGGTAAAAAAAAATAGCTAAGTTTGTTTACTGGATATACTGAGTTTATCGTCTGCTCGTCTTGGTCCTCGAAAAATTATCTTTACCGCAATAGTGACATGAGGCCATGAGGGCCCGAGGAGCCTATCTACAAAAAAAAGTAAGTTCGCCTGGGCCACACTGGAGAATTGAAACTAAAGCAGTGTTTGCATTACTCAACTTTGCGTTCAACAATTGCGTTCAACTCAACGCAGGGTTGCACGAAAAAAAAGTTGAATGGCTAAAAATATCAAAATATAAAAAAATATCAAAATATTCGCCATAAAAAGGTGTTTGCATTGTTCAACTTTGCATTCAACTTTTGGTTGAATGGCCTTTCAACTAATCGCTTTCAACAAAGTTGGTCGCCAGCCAACATGCTCGCTGAAAATCAAAATTTTTTGATTTTTGGCGAGCATGCGCGCAAACCGCCCTACAAACGACGAGCATGTGCGCATGTGCGCGGATATGCTCGTCGTGTGTAGCTACTATAAATGTTGGCTG
>NW_016162990.1:0-1205 GCF_001687245.7 Rhagoletis zephyria | reverse complement strand
ATGCTCGTCGTGTGTAGCTACTATAAATGTTGGCTGGCGACCAACTTTGTTGAAAGCGATTAGTTGAAAGGCCATTCAACCAAAAGTTGAATGCAAAGTTGAACAATGCAAACACCTTTTTATGGCGAATATTTTGATATTTTTTCATATTTTGATATTTTTAGCCATTCAACNTGATATTTTTAGCCATTCAACTTTTTTTTCGTGCAACCCTGCGCTGAGTTGAACGCAAATGTTGAACGCAAAGTTGAACAATGCAAACACACTTTTACGTTTCATATCTAGTTTATCTCATACCCAATATACATACGTATGTACACTAGGGTGGTCCGAAAATGCATGTGAAAAAGTAAAGTCGGAATTTTTACGCTCTCACCCCCTAGGGTTGTTCGATACCGAAAAAAAGTATACCCTTATTATTTTATTTTGGAATCAAAAAATATTTAGAGGTCGCTCAAAGCGCCCAAAGTTTTCCATGTATTTTATATGGGGAAAAAACCACTTTTTGTAGAAATGGTATAGAATAGTTAAAAATCAAAATTTTTCTACCAGAAAACTCTGTTTATCTACAGGAGACTCCCAATAATAATACCGAATCGTTTATTTAACCATTTTTTCATCGCAACTGTATATTATAGGTCCGCCTAATACCCACAAAAACCCCGAAAAATGCAATGGGGCGACCAATAAAAAATCGTTAGTATTAAAAAACGGCTAAATAACCCATTGGGTATTATTACTGAAAGTCTCGTGAAGAGAACCAAAGTTTTCCGAATGAAAAATATTGATTTTCATGAATTCTATACCATTTCTACGAAAAATTTTCATTTTCCCATATAAAAATACATGGAATACTTTGAGCGCTTTGAGCGACTTCTAAATATTTTTTGATTTCAAAATAAAAAATAGGGGTATCCTTTTTTTGGATATAGAACAATCGTAAGGGGTTAGAGCATTACAATTTCGACTTTACTGTTTTTGGACCACCCTAATGTACACACATATATCTGCTTTTGCTTAATCTGCTGCATCTACCCTGTTCGNGTAAGGGGTTAGAGCATTACAATTTCGACTTTACTGTTTTTGGACCACCCTAATGTACACACATATATCTGCTTTTGCTTAATCTGCTGCATCTACCCTGTTCGCTCTACTTACATTTATCTTTATCTTTATCTTTATCTTTATCTTTATCTTTATCTTTA
>NW_016162989.1:18782-39109 GCF_001687245.7 Rhagoletis zephyria | reverse complement strand
CTATGGAAGTGAATTCACAAAGATATGCGGAGCTGTCGGGCATAGTAACTGTTTGAGGATTAAGTAGTTTCTCAATCCTTTCAGCGAAAAATTTAGGGCGAGAAAGTTCCAAATATAAATGAAACACCGATGTGTCTCCAATATAAATTCAAAGCGTTTTCTTTATTTCAAAGCCAAAGTAGAAGTGAAATGAGTTTAGGTGAACGAATTCAATTGTACCCAAACCGGTCGCTTAAAATATTTGTACACAGTTGAGATAATTTCCACAACAATAAATATAATAGGCAGAAGGTTAGTGATAAGGAAATGCAAAATAAAATAACAAGTGCAATGCTTATGCTTGTACGCTGGTAAAAAATCGAATGATTCTACTGTTACACTAATTTAAACCCAGTGGTTAGAAAAGGTAGTTTAGAGTTCATATGAGTATCAGTATACATAAATATCTACATACATGCGTATTGTATTATACATATAAAGAGATATCATAAATTTATATTTCGTATATATATTGCTGCTCCGAACATACTCCCCCCGTTTGAAGGCGTAGGCTTTCAACCATGTCTGATTCAATCGGAAGCACAGCAATCTTGGTTATGGCCCTTTTTCCAAGTCCGCTTGCAGTTCATATAATTGCTGCTCTGGCATATCCATCATCACCAGTGAATGTGCGTTCAATTCGACCTAGAGTCCATTTTAAGGGGGGTAAGTTGTCGTCTTTCAGAAGCACCATAGCACCTTGCTGTACATTTGGGGTAGATGTACGCCACTTAGACCTCTCTTGTAGCAGTGATAAATATGAAGTGCTCCACTTTTGCCAGGAGATTTGCTGCATTTGACAAATTCGCTGCCATCGGCTAAGGCGGTTCATGTTTAAATGTGTTACGTTAGGTTCGGTGATAGCTACGAGTGGTCCACCTATGAAGAAATGCACTGGTGTAAGCACGTCAAGATCATGTGGGTTTTCTGTAATTGGACAGAGGGGGCGTGTGTTTAAAATAGCAGAAATTTCACAGACCAAAGTGCGAAGCTCATCAAAAGTTAAAATGGAGATGCCAACGGTCCGATAAAAATTAAGTTTTGCGGATTCGACCGCAGCCTCCCATAAACCACCAAAGTGCGGCGAAAGAGGTGGAATGAATTTCCTGTCTATATGATTTTCAATGCAAGCTTCTGCTATTGCCTTGTTGTGATTTTGATTAAAAAATAAATTCGCAGCTTCTCCAGCTCATTTTTCGCTCCTACGAAACTTGTTGCGTTATCAGACCAGATGGTGCTCGGTTTGCCTCTAATGCTGATAAAACGCTTAAGTGCTGCGATTAATAATAGATTCGATAAATCTTGAACAAGCTCAAGATAAGTCGCTTTCGTCGCAAAGCAAACAAAAATGCATAAATAGCATTTGACATGCTGTCGGTTGCGCACAGTGTGTTTGTAATGAAATGGTCCACAGTAATCAATCCCGGTGGTGTGGAATGTTCTGGATGGCCGCACGTGATCTTGTGGTAGAAACGACATAATTTGCTGTAATACCCGAGGCTTTAGGCGATAGCACTTTATGCATTTATTGACAATTTTAGCGACTGGTTTGCGCCCACCAATAGGCCAATACTGCTGTCGGATCGATGCTAGCAAACTCTATGGTCCTGCATGCAAGAGTTTTCGATGATAAAATTCAATGAGCGCGTTGGTGACTGCATGCTTCTTTGGTAGCAAAAGCGGATGCTTTGCCTCGAAGTCCAAATTTGAATGATGAAGTCGTCCTCCAACGCGAAGTGCACAAAATTCGTCGACAAATGGATTGAGAGAAATNCTAGCAAACTCTATGGTCCTGCATGCAAGAGTTTTCGATGATAAAATTCAATGAGCGCGTTGGTGACTGCATGCTTCTTTGGTAGCAAAAGCGGATGCTTTTCCTCGAAGTCCAAATTTGAATTATGAAGTCGTCCTCCAACGCGAAGTGCACAAAATTCGTCGACAAATGGATTGAGAGACAGCAGGTTGCTAGACGAAGGTAGCTGTTTATTTTCCTTAAGTATTTTGTATTCTTTTGCTAAGTACACTTGCTGGATATGCCTGATTAACAATAATGTACCACATTCTACGTCATCGGCAGTAAGCGATCCAGTTGATGGTACATTGCGTTGTAGCTTGCCGAATGAATTTTGAAATTTGCAATCAATAGTTGCATCGATTCGAGGGCTTGTAACTAGAACACGGCGTCGTCTTTCGGGAAGATCAGTCAAGAAATCCATGTTTCCTGGCCAGTGCGATGAATCTGTATGGATAAATGAAAGACCATTTGCCCAAAGAAAGTTATTTAGAAGCTCCTTTGGAGCACAACCACGTGAAAGAATATCCGCAGGATTTAGATCAGTAGGAACATGATGCCATGTCATGCCCGATGTAAGGGATTGAATCTGAGCTACGCGATTGGAAACAAATATGTTAAAATTTCCAGGAAAAGACCGCAGCCATGATAAAACAATCATTGAGTCCGTACAGCAATGACATTCGTAAGATAGCTGACTATTTTCCAAAATGTTTGAGACCAATTCTGCCAGCAGCAATGCGGCTGACAATTCGAGTTTCGGGACGGTGATAGCTTTCAATGGTGTCACTCTCGACTTGGAACTCAGAAGATTCGTTTTTATGACACCTTGATCTTCAATACGGGTGTAAATGCAAGCACCGTAAGCAGATAAACTGGCATCACAAAATGCGTGGAGCTGTACACGTACCTACATAGCGAGTACGAAGCGTGGGAAGCGAAGGCTGCTAACGATGGATAGTTGACTGCACAAATCCAACCATGTACAATGCAGGGACTGCGGCAAACTTTCGTCCCAATCCAACTTTTCTTTCGATAAGCCGTGCATAAATACCTTCAAATTTATAATGACAGGCGAAATTAGCCCAAGTGGATCATAGAACCGCGCTATTACCGAGAGAATCGAACGTTTTGTGATTTTTCCCGAATTTTAAATTGGCGTTAAGCTAAACAGAAATTTGTCTGATAANGTCCCAATCCAACTTTTCTTTCGATAAGCCGTGCATAAATACCTTCAAATTTATAATGACAGGCGAAATTAGCCCAAGTGGATCATAGAACCGCGCTATTACCGAGAGAATCGAACGTTTTGTGAATCTATCAACAAGTAAGCAAACGTCAAGCTGTGAGGTTGTACTTTATTGTGCTCTGATTTTGGCTTTCTACTTACTAAGTTCATTGTGCTAATTCTGTGTTAAAGTAGTGATAAAAAGTGCTTATGAGCTTCAGAGTGTGAAATAATTGAAGCTAAGTGAAAGTTATTGGTTTTATATTAAAGTAAATTTATTTAAATGTCACTAGCATACATTTTAATTTTGCCGAGTCATTTGTTGCTATCATTATTGTTGTATCCTTTGTAGTTAACTTTCATTTTGTTTTTGCACATTTGTTCTACTCTTTTTGTTTACTTCTTCTAGTAATTCTTGTCACAGCTGTTTGCGTTGCGTTTATTAAGTGTCATACTTACAGTGATACTCAAACTGTTCGCTACATTTATTTAAAGCTATTTACATCAACTCCTTACCCGAGCCCCCTCGCTGGCTAGGTGCCTGCTGGCCTTGTACCATATGTCACAGTGTCCAGCTTATAGATTCTTATTTCCTCGGATGGATCATCACGCCAAAGTATGAATTGCAACTGGTTATCAGGGTTAGCCATTTTAACACAGCGATACATTTTGCATATATCGCCACAAAGCGCAACCTTGAAACGAAGTAATGTGTTAAAAATTTCGATTGTACAGTTGGTCCTGACAGCAAGAAATCGTTTAAAGAGTGCCCAGAAGTGGTTTTAGCAGATCCGTCGAGTACTACACGCAATTTTGTAGTAGTACTATCTTGTTTTTGAACA
The DNA here is from genome assembly GCF_001687245.7 of Rhagoletis zephyria. Classification (NCBI taxonomy): domain Eukaryota; kingdom Metazoa; phylum Arthropoda; class Insecta; order Diptera; family Tephritidae; genus Rhagoletis; species Rhagoletis zephyria. The sequence continues at coordinate 35,208 of NW_016162989.1, read as the reverse complement.
CAATGGCGGGGTAGGTAGTAAACCGGAACGCCTGCTAGTAATAAAGCCAATGACATGTGACCAAGATCCATGTATTCCTGCATAAAGTCTGAGTATAAACGCTTTGTGGGTTTATCTCTTGAAGCTTTCTTTCTAGTNGATTTAGGAGGTAGCCTTACTGAATACGCTCCTGATGGCAGACGAACGAGATTTTGTACGAAATGCTTCTCGCAGAAAACGTCTTCATCTGACAAGGTTGGGTTAGGGGTTGCGGCGAATCTATTTTCGACCTCCCAAAAGCGCGTGACAATGCTTGCCAGTATGTCATTACTATCTCCTAGTGGCTTTGGATTTCTGAAGGACGAAAGAGTTGTGGAGCGACTACTGAAGTGCGATACGCCTCCTGAAACCACCCAGCCCAACTTAATTTTTTGTAGCGTAGGAAGGTGGTCAGGTATCCTAACTTGCCCAGTGCAAATTAGGTCATAGAAAAGTTCAGCTCCAATCAAAAGGTCAATGCGACTTGCCTTGAAAAATGTGGGATCAGCCAGTTTAATGTTATTGGGTATGTTCTAGCCGTCGACTTTGATATCAAAGTTTGGCTGATAGTCGGTTATGCTTCGTGTGATTTAGTGCTGCAAACGATGTTGAGAAGCTGCCATCTTTCGCTTGAGCAAAGATGTCAACACACCTATCGGCAATGATACTCGCTTCTCCGATACCAGATATTGAAACTGGTGAGTGACAGGAACGAAGTTGAAGCTGATTCGCAAGTCGAGTTGCAATGAAATTAAGTTGAGGTGCGGAGTCTAAAATGGCTCGACATGGAACTAGTGTACCTGCACGATTTTTAACTAAAACGATGGCCGTCGCTAATAGCACACAATTGTTGGAACGATTTTTCAACACGATAGGTGTAGGGCCGGCAACTAATGACGTAACTAAAGTTGACTGTTGAGCTAATGATTGGCTGTTTGTGACAGCTGTGGGCGAGCTTGATGTCGGTGCACTGTCTTGACTACCATTTATATGCAACAACGAATTATGTTTTGCTTGGCAATGCCTGCAGTTGCCCGATTTGCACTGCTTGACAGTGTAGCCCTTACGAAGTCAATTCAAGCACAAGTGAAATCTTTTTGCTTCCTTATAGCGCAATTATGGTGAAAGATTTAAAAAACGAGTACAAACATTAATAAAATGCTCCTTTTAATCGCAGAAAACACAAAGTGAGGTTGATTTTATACTAGATGCTGCAACTAGTACATTTGCTTTTGATTTTGATTGAGCTGAATTTCTGCCCACCTGTTTGCTAGGTGTCTGATTGACCATAGCATTTTCCAAATTTTCAGCCATGCGACATCTTTTTTCCAAAAACGTTGACATCTCTAGCCAGGTCGGTAATTTTTGAGCAGACAAGTTCTCCTCCCATTTTTCGTGCGTGTGTAGATCTAGTTTGCTCGTCACGAGATGAATGAGTAAACCATTATAGATTTCTTCCGTAGTTGCCAAAGTTTGCAATGCCCGAAGATGCGCGTTTACTTGATCGCTTAATTTTCGTAATCCGCCTGAAATGCCCACCTCTACACCTTGTAGCCCGAAAATTGCCTTTATGTGAGCCTGAAAAATAAGCAATTTGTTATCAAAACGTCCTTTTAATAAATCTAATGCTTTGCTATAATTTCCTTCCGTGGGCTCAAGTGAGCGGATGGTATCTAAAGCTGCTCCATCGAGGGTGGTGATCAAATACTGCATTTTTTCCAATTTGGACATCTCCATGTCCTTATCTATTGCTGAAGTAAGTGTACTGAAGAACGATGGCCAATCGAGATATGAGCCGCTAAAAACTGGAATTTTCAGCTCAGGTAGCCTGGACCGTCGTTGGGGAGGCTGTACCGCAGCTTCTTCCCAGGGGAAGGTTCGTAGAGTCGATGAGTGAGCGCCACATGCCCTTTGCTTAGACTTTAGTTCACGATTGAGTTTCGCTTCAACCGCAATATATGCCTTGCAAAAGTTTTCGTCCGAATCCGACTCGAATTCCTTCCTGTCCAGTCGCTTTAGGGCTGAGCGAGCATTCTCAAAGTTTAACTGCATGCGTTCCGCATGCTTAAGCCGAGCCGATATATCTGCTTCATCCAAACCTTTTAAGAGATCATTTGTCAAAAAGGTATTGAGAGCATCCAGCTGCCGTTGAAGGGAATTACATTCCTTTTTGTAAAACGCGATATCACACGCTAGACTAACGCTCTCGTCGACCGATTTAGACTTTTTTTTGACATTTTTAAGCAAACGAATCGAGTATTTGTGGTTTCGGTTGAGAAATATCCGCGATATATTATGTGCGCTATTAACTGAACCTATGGATGCACTCGATGGCAACGAAAATGTATGTCGAAAGCTGTTGTACATACAAATATGCGAACCGAGATTACTTCCAATTGGCAAACGATCACGAAATATTAAAATGCGAAAATTTTAATATCATGTCGAGGTCACCAAATGTTTGAGGATTAAGTCGTTTCTTAATCCTTTCAGCGAAAAATTTAGGGCGAGAAAGTTCCAAATATAACTGAAACACCGATGTGTCTCCAATATAAATGCGAAGCGTTTTCTTTATTTCAAAGCCAAAGTAGAAGTGAAATGAGTTTAGGTGAACGAATTGATTGTACCCAAACCGGTCGCTTAAAATATTTGTACACAGTTAGTTGAGATAATTTCCACAACAATAAATATAATAAGCAGAAGGTTAGTGATAAGGAAATGCAAAATAAAATAACAAGTGCAATGCTTATGCTCGTACGCTGGTAAAAAATCGAATGATTCTACTGTTACACTAATTTAAACCCAGTGGTTAGAAAAGGTAGTTTAGAGTTCATATGAGTATCAATATACATAAATATCTACATACATGCGTATTGTGTTATACATATAAAGAGATATCATACATTTATATTTCGCATATCTATTGCTGCTGCGAACAGTAACCATGGACGCATCTATGTCAGCTTCTGGTTTAATTGTTCAACGACAACCTCCTATGCCTGAAGAATTGGTACTCGATCCAGTTAGTGCAATAACAGCTTCTTCCAAGCCATTGAAAATATGCACTTTGTTGGGTCCACCACCTGTTGCGCTTGCTTCTGCCTTCGGACGCGCTTAGGGACTATAACCCTTACTAATCATAAGTCTCCTTTCTGTGTTGCCGGAGAAGAGGGGCTTCCGCATGTCAAAGGCATACAACATTTCTTGTACATATAACTCCGGCTAAGCCATCCACAGTATTTTTGCGCAGAACCCACATCGAAATTTACAAAAAAGTGCATAGTGCATACCGAATTTATTAAAAAACTATTGCTCGGAAATTTGAAACATTTATTTTAAATTAAAGTTTAATTTGTATGTAAAAGTAGATTCGGGTTATGCGTTTGGACACAACAACATTGTACAAATAACTAAACCGGACCCAAGTTTCTCGATGAATAATGATTCTAACCAACAGGTAGTTAAATAATAAAATTGTAGTTTAAAAAACTAAAACCTCTCTATTACAATTGCCATTCGTACTGTCATCAGGAATGTAGCTTGAGAATAGAAAATGCTGCATCTTTTAGGCGCATCAATATTACATAGTTACATCCCGAGCTATTAAAAGGAAGGTAAAAATACAAGCCTCCACCTATTTATCTACGAGAACAAAGTTCTAATGCTCTGGTAGATACTCTCCTAAAACTAGTAGGGAAAAATAATTTTCATGTGGTTCCTATTAAAAAGGGTAATATAATATAAAAATACAAGCTTAAAACGAAGATATGTTTCGTGAAATTACCAATGAGTTTGATAAGTGTAAGAAATCTTATTACACCTATCAACTTAAAAGTAGTCGAGGACTAGAAGTTGTCATAAAAGGCATCGAGGCCAGTGTGAACTCACAAGAGAAAGAAAATGCTCTTAGGGAAAAAGGTTTTAAGGTGCGCAAGTTTTCAACATCAAAAATATAGAAAACATCCCTCAACCGATGTTCAAAATAGAGCTAGAACCTGACTTTCACAATCTGAAGAAAGGGGAAGTGCATCAAATATATCAATTGCGATATCTTCTACACCGTAAAATCTCCGTAGAAGAACCCCATAAGCGTAGAGGCCCTGTTCAATGTCATAACTGCCAGGAATTTGGTCACACACGTCGCTACTGCATCTTACCTGGTGTCTGTGATATCTGTGGAGATCTACACACGTCTAAAGAATGTGTGAAACCAAAAATGGACCCAAAATCCTAAAAGTGCAGTAACTGCGGTGGAAATTACACTGCTAACTATAGAGGATGTCCAGTTTATATCTAAATGAAAGAGAAAACAATTCCCAAAAATATTCCTATTAGGCAAAATCCCATACCAGAACCCGCTAAGCCAATGTCTGCGCCAATGACTGTTAATAACTTTACTTCATATGCACAAATGCTCAAAAATACTCCTCCGACACAACCTCTTTTTGGTCAGAATAGTAATAACCTAGAAGTTACTATAAACAACTTTATGAAAGTTATGCAGGAGCAAATGATGGCAATGCAGAGTATGGTACAAGATTCGATTAAAAATCAAAATCTATTACTTCAAGCCATTTTAGCTAAACTAGGAATAATCTCAAAATTTGTTTTGGAATGCGAACGGGATAGCCCAGCATAAAAACGAACTAGAAATTTTCCTAGAGCGATATCATATNCTATAAACAACTTTATGAAAGTTATGCAGGAGCAAATGATGGCAATGCAGAGTATGGTACAAGATTCGATTAAAAATCAAAATCTATTACTTCAAGCCATTTTAGCTAAACTAGGAATAATCTCAAAATTTGTTTTTGGAATGCGAACGGGATAGCCCAGCATAAAAACGAACTAGAAATTTTCCTAGAGCGATATTATATAGACGTTTTGTTTGTAACTTTCAAATTAATGAGTACAAATTCTATGATACTAAGCATCCACAAGGTAAAGCCCGAAGTGGAACAGCTATTCTCATTCGTAACAGAATAAAGCACTATGAATTAGAATCGCAAAGTGATGAGTTCATTCATAACACTGCAATACACATTGATGACCACTTGGGTGTCCTTACTGTATCTGCTATATACTGCCCCCCTCGTCATAACATAACACAAAAACAATTTAATGACTTTTTCCTAAAGTTTGGCAGTGAGTTTATTGTAGCAGGAGACTACAATGCCAAGCACACATTTTGGGGATCTAGATTGATTACACCAAAGGGTAGAAATCTATATAAAGTAAACCAGAACAGAAGCTTTGACGTCTTGTCTACTGGTCAGCCAACGTATTGGCCATCTGACCCCCAAAAAATACCCGATCTTATTGACTTTGGAGTTAATACTGAAGCCTCATTTGATCTCTCTTCAGATCATTCACCCTGCCTCATGACATTATCAATGTTTATTAATTATGAAGAACAACAAAAAAAATCTTACAAATAAGCACACAAACTGGTTAAATAACAAAAAGTGTGCCAGTTCGCACATTGACCCGCAAATTCCTATTCAGACCAAGAATGATATCGACAGGGCAGCTGAAAATCTCACTGATATAATAGTTAAGGCCGCAGAAATTGCAACACCAAATCCTTCTATTAAACATCGCAGTTCTTACTGCCCTGACCTGCACACCATAAACATTCTTAACTTAATAAGTAAAAAGCGCAAATTGAGAAGGGAATGGCAAAGAATTCGCCCTCCGAAGCTTAAACAATAGTTGAATGCGTGTACAAAGGAATTACGTATTTTGTTGCAGGCGGAAAAAGAAAGAAGTATGCAGTCGATCCTTCAGTCCTTGTCTGCTTCTAAACAGACTGACTACTCCCTTTGGCGAACACTGAAGCATGCGAAGAGGCCCGTTCTTCGAGAAGCACCATTACGTACTCAGAATGGAAGCTGGGCGAGGAATGATGAGGATAAAGCGAACGCTTTCGCCTGCCATCTTTCACAAGTCTTTAGACCCAATGAAGGCTCTCATCGTAGCTACGCTACGAAAAACGAAAAATCCACATGCTGCAACCCTTGCGGAAACATATGCAGCATTGCCAGCTATCAGTTGTTTTTCGAAGATAGCTGAATGAAGGAAAACAAAGTGGAAAGGAATTAAAAAAACACTCATCATGTGCTTGTTTATTGTAAAATTGGTTGATTTTACATATTTTGAGGAAAATTATAGATTCTGATGTATTTGCAATTATAGCAGCAGATTAAGCGGGCGCTATGGCAATGAATTCACAAAGGTATGCGGAGTTGTCGGGCATAGTAACCATGGGCGCATCTATGTCAGCTTCTGGTTGAATTGTTGAACCACAAGCCAGAACTCCTCCTATGGCTGAAGCTCTGGTTCTCAATCCAGTTAATGCAATAACAGCTTCTTCCAAGCCATTGAAAACATCCTGTTGCGCTTGCTTCTGCCTTCGGCCGCGCTTAGGGATTATAACCCTTACTAAGTAGAATTCTCCTTTCTGTGTTGCGGGGAAGAGGGGCTTCCGCATGTCAGAGGTATACAACATTTCTTGTGCATATCACTCCGGCTACGCCGTCCACAGTGTTTTTGCGCAGAACCCACGACGAAATTTGCAAAAAAGTGCATAGTGCAAACCGAGTTTATTAATAAGCTAGTGGTAGGAAATTTGAAACATTTATCTTAAATAAAATGTGAATCCTTTGATTACACGTGTATGTTAAAGTTTATGGATTCGGGTTATGCGTTTGGACACAGCAACCGAAAATCGTTGTACATTAACTAAACCGGACCCAAGTTTCTCGATAAGGGGCAACAAATATTCTTTTTTGCTCGTTTATATAAAGCAGTGGATAAAAAAAATATACGTATATGCGAAAGGCAAATTTATATGTTTAAATGAACACCACCAATATTTCTTGCAAACACACATCGATATACATTTTTTATTTCGCCTCCGACACAGAATTGTTTTCGTACAAAATTACGCAAAAAAGCTTACTCGTTCGTTTTTAGGCATGTCATTGTTACGAATTTCGAAAGTTCGAAAATACGATTCGGATTACAGCATACTATTTCTACGATTCGTAGCAAAATCCGAATGCGAAAGAGTTGCAGAATAGGGGTGTTAATTAACACCATTGTTCATGATATGCAGAAGAATAAAGCGCCTGGTTACGATAGGATTACAGGTGAAATGATAAAGGAGCTTCCACAAACTGCCGTACATTTTTTGTTACATATTTTTAATAACATGCTTAGGTTGGGGCACTTCCCCGACTTATGGAAACTTTCGGAAATAATTATCGTGCCGATTAGCTTGATTTCTGTATTTTCCAAAATATTTGAAAAACTTCTATTGAAAAAAATACAACCTTCACTAACAAGTAACCAAATAATATCACCACATCAGTTTGGTTTTCGTGAAAAACATGGCACTGTAGACCAAGTTCATAGAATTGTTTCTTGTATTAGAAAAGCCTTCGAAGGGAAGCAATACTGCACCGGTGTATTTTTGGACATCTCTCAAGCTTTTGACAAAGTCTGGCATGATGGCCTTATATACAAACTAAAGGTTTCACTCCCTGCAAATACGCATGCAATTCTGGAAAGCTTTCTGCTGGGGAGAAACTTCAGAGTCAGGCAGAATTCCTTAAGAACGGAAAGTCACCCAATATATGCAGGTGTCCCTCAAGGCAGTGTTCTAGGACCCATATTGTACGTAATATACACTCGTGATTGATGGTAGTCTAACTATTTCAACGTTTGCTGATGACACAGCTATCCTAAGCAATAGTTCCGACCCTAAAGAGGCTTCTTACAAGCTGCAAGAATATTTGAAAAAGTTAGAGCTATGGCTAGGTTCTTGGAGGATAAAGGTTAACGAAAACAAGTGTGTTCAGACAACATTTACTTTGAAGAAAGAAACTTGCCCACCACTAAAAATAAACAGCAAGGCTATAACACAAAAATATAGTGTAAAATACCTTGGGATGACACTAGATAGAAGACTTACCTGGAAAAAGCATATAGAAAACAAGCAAGCCTTCAATGGGTTATAGGACACAAATCTAAATTAAGCCTAGATAACAAGATTTTGCTTTTTAATATGATGATTAAACCATGTTGGGCATATGGAATCGGGCTTTGGGCACAGCGTGCAATTCCATTTTGAACAGACTTCAAAGACTGCAGTCAAAAATTGTACGCGCCATATGCGGAGCACCGTGGTACATAAAAAATACGAATATTCACAAAGATCTTAATGTAAATACGGAGGACATAAGAAGGCAAAGCACCAGCTACTCAGCACGGTTAATGAACCATCCAAATCGACTAGCGAGAAACCTTCTTAGCCCGAGATATGCAAGAAGACTAAAAAGAAAGGATTTCTCCGATATTATCAAATGATGCGCAATATTATAAATTTCGATATCCGAAATATATCAATTTCGGCTCTGGAACTCGTCCTTTCAGACTGACTATCCAACACCAGTGTCAGTGCGGCTCGGAAACTTGTCCTTTTCGACCGAACACAGCCTACTGGATTGCAATTACTTAAATATAGAGAAGCGAAGGCGCGACGTGGAAACTAGTCCTTTCCACCCGCCCAGGCTGTTCGGCTCTGGAACTCCAGCGATCCAGCTGCTCGGAATCTTGTCCATTCCGACAGCCGCAACAGCTGTTATAAATATATATGTATGAAAAAATAAAAAATTTCTAAGCATTGCCGCAGAAATTTTAAATTTAATAGTAGTTTGTAAGGAAAACTTATTGCTATGCCGAATTGCCACTAGGCATTTAAATGACAAAAAATGTATGCCATTTAAAAAATGCCATGTGGAAATGAATTTAATAACTATTTTTAACCGACTTCCAAAAAAGGAGGAGGTGATCAGTTCGTCGGAATATTTTTAATTTTTAATTTTTTTTTTGTATGTATGTTACCGCATAACTTTGGACCACGTCAACCGATTTCATCGGAAAGATAGTGTCTCAGAGGTGGTCCCATACTAATCTGGTTAAGATCCGATCAGTTGATCATGAGATATATATATATATATATTTTTTTATATATGAGAATTGAAGTCGGTTTTTTTGCTAAAAATTACTTGTTTTAATGTAATGACACGATTTTTTTTTAATGCCCGACATTGTCATTTGTTATCTTTGCCATTTAATGCCTAGTGGAAATCCAGCCTTAGTTTCGAAAGAAAGATTCAATAAAGAGAAAAAAAAAACGTTATTTTGGCGGTTAGGGCTCGATATCGTCGGTGATACTACAAAACGTAATATGTCATTTATTACCTCTGGTGCTTAATTGATCTGTATCTGATCGCTTCTGGCAATCGGCCATCTTCATCAGCCAAAGGTAAACAGTTTCGTCATTCGTTTATTAGGGTGTAACGATTTGCAGATGCATTCCGGTGCAAGTAAAAGACCATCTAAGTGTCAACTGCACTAATAGACATAGAGCGTTCTGCAGTATCACTGACGATATTTTACATTTTTTAGTGTCCTTATTAGGAATGTTAATCCGAGATCCCGGCCTTTTCAAGGTCCCAAAAATCCCGGGATTCTCGGCAAATATTCCCGGGATTTTCGTGATTTGTAATTTGCACTGATGACAATAATAGAAACTCTTTTTCTTGACCAGTATTGGCTATATTTCTTTTTTTATTTAGTAATTAATATTTTTTTATAAATGTCTAGCTCATTATACATCAAGATAGTAATTGAAATGTCCTTTTAAAATTTTATTCTTGAAATTTCGCAATATTTGGTTTTGAAAAAATTATATGTTAAGCACTTCTATAAACTCGATAAAATCCTCGTATTTCGTCCTTCTAACTTTAGCAGCTTAAAAAATAACATATTCGTCCTTGTGTATCCACAAATTTTTATTTTTTTTTAATTCAAAAGAAATTTCCTCTTGCATTTGGTACCCATATTTTTATTCTACATTCCATTGAATTTTTTAAATAGCTTTTGGAATTAATCATATATTTGAAATTGCAGAGTCCTTTAAAATAAATCCTGACGTCAGAAAGAAAAAATAAAAACGCCACTTTAAATAAAAAGTAGGTTTCAAACCCATTTATTTTTTATTTATTTTATGGTAGGAGAGCTTCTCAAACAATATAGAAGCAATTTTTTCAATTTAAGTTGGTGAAAAGTAATGAATATCTAAGTCCCGGGACTAATCCCGAGATCCCGGGGTTGTGATAACGACGTCCCAAAAATCCCGGGATCGGAAAAAGCTGAAAAATTAACATCCCTAGTCCTTATGTCATCTGATTATTATAGCTAGCCAGGACTATTACGATGATACGATTGTTTCTGATATATTTCAGACACTGAAATTACGTATTTCGATGTGTTGTTTAATACATATTGTCTTTGTCCACTTAACTGCATGTCTTTTAAGTAACTTGAAAGTGGAAATTACTTTGGGACCCGTGTGCCTCATGACTTTCAGAGAAGTCAATATTTTCCATTTCAAGTATATTTTGACAATATCGTGGTTTCTTTGGGAAAAAATATATACGGGTCAATCCAAGTAAAATTTACACTAAAAACTTTTTTCCACTCAAATTATTTTTCTTTGCATCCTTTGGGTAAAAATGTGATACAAGTATTTTTTTATTTTCATTTGACATACACAGTTTCCGAGATATATTTTTTTGAACTTTAAGCACGCCAAAAAAGGACTTTTTAATATATGCTTCCGCGCAACAAGAATTTTAGTAAAAAACAAACTTAATCACCGTACCATTTATGACTTTTGCTTGGCTTTCATATGAGGATTACGAGAAGTCAATACAATTATTTTTTAATACAAAAAATTGGATAATCAAAAAAATAATATCAAATTAAATTTTTTTTCAAATTTGGTAATGATTTTTTTTTTTTTTTTTTTTTTGAAAACTGTTCTTTAAATACTTAGGTAAAACCTGCAAAAATTTCAGAATGGGTAGTTGGAAATTACGCTTGTAATCAAAATTTAAACAACTGCGAAAGCGCTAAAAACGCGCGCTCTCCTTGGCGTGCACCATCTATCTATGTACTCGTATAACAGGCTGCATGCTCGCAGCTGAATTTCTTCGACATTACATAAAAGACAAGTTCTGAACGTAGTTTTTTATATTTTATTAGGGTTCTAATTACGCCCTTCTACAATAATGAGTATGAATATCTACTTTTTATTTGCTGAGGCACAACTTTTTCCTGGTTTTACAAAGCTTTCTATTTTGAAATCGTTACAAAAAGAATAAGTCTTGACTTTCAGTCTGTTATTTTCTACAGGCTCATTGCTGTGAATTTCGTGCGTGCCTGATATAGTCTTGCACTTTTAAATCGATTGTTTTTCTGCTTCTTCCTAGTCCTGAACATTGTTATAAAAAAACGAGATATTGGGTAGTGATGTTTCCAATAGCCACAATTTTCTCTATGAGTGGGGGATTGATTCATATATCTGTGGTCATAAACAATAACCGCATAAGTAGAAAAACCTGTATTCGAGATAAACGTTTTAAACGTTTGGATTGTAATGTTAACCTAATGGAGAAACCAAAATATGTTCGTCCATAACTTTTTAAATAGCCTAGCTGGCGGGATGGGGATTTCACATACACATGGAAGGCTAGTTGCCGAATACGATAACATATAAAACTCAATTCTTTCTTAAGTCGACTCAGGCAGTTATTGCTTATGACCAAAGATAATATATGGGAGCGTCTCATTACGCTGCATTACAAAATTCTACATCGCAAAATTCAGCAAAATGTTAAAAAAATCTGTTCGATCAAAATTCTGTATTTTTTTATTTCTGCTTTTTCTAGTTCTTCTCTTTCAAAATTCTGCTTTTGAAAGTTCCGTGTTTTGAAATTCCGTCTCACAAAATTCTACTTTTCGCAACTTTCGTCTTTCAAAATTCTGCTTTTGTGGTAGATAAAATCTGACAAAATTTACCATATTCGCATCTTTGGCTGTGTGCCAATCGGTAACTTTTTCTCCGTGGTGAGACGGGTTGGAAAAATTTACTATGGTGTACGAATAAATTGAATTTCGCTGTGCCAAATGCAAAGTAAAATTTTGACAATTGAAAAACGAAACAAAAGCTCGTGCGAATGCTTTATTTTTGTGTTTGCGGAAATTGTTAAAATTGATATTTACTTTATAACTTGCAAGTAACGTACGCCTTTTTATGCTTTTTTCAGCTTTCATTTTGATTTTGACTCTTTATTATCGCCATACAATATTAGGTTTGTTCCACAAGCTACTCGAAGTCACTTCGAGTTGCACATAGTACATACGCGTTCCACAAGTAAGTTTTAGAGTTTCTTTGATATACGCTCACAGTTTGAACTTTGCTCGAGTTTTTCTACAAGTAGGGTGTGGAACAAACCTATTATGTATGTATATATATATTTAGAAGCTGTCAAAATTTTACCTAGCCCCATGAGCTAGGTAAAATTCTGATGTTTGTATTCACCACGAGAAATATTAAATTTTTGACTCATGAGAATATTTCGCGTTATGATTATTTCCAGTAATAAAAGTTTTCTCAAACTAATTAAAAATACTGAAAATCAAAATTCTGTATTAAAATATAATGTAAACTATGTTAAGTAGGACATGTCATTACTTTGAAAAAGTGCGCACTTTTTAAAGTAATGACATGTCCAATTTAACATTTTTTACATTATATTTTAAAACAGAATTTTGTAATTCAGTATTTTGAAAAGCAGAATTGTCAAAAGCAGAATTTTCAAAAAGCAGAACTTTGAGAAGCAGAATTTTGTTAAGCAGAATTTCGTGTTCCGAATTTTGTAGTACCAGAATTTCGATACCAATCCATGACTACTTCCAGAGATATGTCAAATCCGGTTGGTGGAATTTGATTTTCAAATCTGTTAGCAATACAATCGGGAATTGTTCTTCATCCTATTGATGATAAAGTAATAGTAAAGCAAATAAAAAGTAGATATGTATTCATATTCATTATTGTAAAAGGGCGTAATTAGAACCCTAATAAAAAAAACTACATTCAGAACTTGTCTTTTATGTAATGCCGAATAAATTCAGCTGCGAGTATGCAGCCCGTTATACGAGTACATAGATAGATGGTGCACGCCAAGGAGAGCGCGCGTTTTTAGCGCTTTCGCAGTTGTTAAAATTTGATTACAAGCGTAATTTTGAACTACCCATTCTGAAATTTTTACAGGTTTTACCTAAGTATTTAAAGAACAGTTTTCAATAAAAAAAATTATAAAAAAATCATTACTAAATTTGAAAAAAAATTGTATGTGATATTATTTTTTTGAATATCCAATTTTGTGTATTAAAAAATTATTGTATTGACTTCTCGTAATCCTCATATGAAAGCCAAGGAAAAGTCATAAATGGTACGATGATTAAGTTTGTTTTTTATTGAAATGCTTGTTTGCGCCCAAGCATATATTAAAAAGTCCCATTTGGCATGCTTAAAGTTCAAAAAAATATATCTCGGAAACTGTGTGTGTCAAATGAAAATAAAAAAATACGTTATCATATTTTTAGCCAGAGAGCGCAAAGAAAAATAATTTGAGCGGAAAAAAGTTTTTAGTGTAAATTTTGCATGGATTGACCCATACATATATTTTACTGTTCAATATTGGTGGGAGTGTGAAATAAAACTGATGATTTATTGTTAGTATGCAAGCCTAGAACTACAATTATCAACTTATCGAGTATTAGTCTCTTCTCATTCAAAAACAAAAGCGGAATCGTTCGGTTATATGTGGAATGGATTTGGCGTGGGGAACGGATGCGGAGGGGGTGTGGCACATAAAACCGCATTCATTATAAAGAGAACAAACTTTAAGAAAAATCACCCTATCCTTCTCCGACCACTCTGCAGATCCCTAGGGATCTTTTGGAAAATGGGATAAAATTAGCATTTCGACAGATAAAATGTTGACTCGGGTTACGCCGACCACAGGATTTTTGCGCAAAATACCTTTCTGCGTTGTTAGTCTTCGGCCGCGCTTAGGAAAAATAACCCTCATCAGCCTAACTCCGGCTACGCTGACCCCAGTATATTTTACAGATAAGTCCATATTTCAAACCGAATTTATTAATAAATTTTTATTCGAAAGTTTGAAATCTTTATTTAAAACTAGCGTTTAATCATTTGAACACACGCGTAAGTTAAAATTTATTGATTCGGGTTACGCGTTTGGAAACAATAACCAAAAATTATTGTGCAAATAACCGAACCGTACCCAACAAAATACTTTTTGCTTGTTCCNCTGTTTGTCAAAAGCATACGATTTCGAACTCGCGTAAATGTACATTTGCTAAATGCGATAGCATGAACGCTCTTCGAAAACATATGTTCGAAAGTGCTAAATGATGCATTTTAAATGCAGCAAAAACGCTGCATTATTTTTTACTTGAATGGGCAACTTGCTTCAATTTTTCCCTTTCAATTGAGTTTCAATTTTGCTTTCAGTTTTGTGAAAATAAAAAAATACTAAGCTTCTGCATGCTAAAATGTTAACCTACAATGGAATTAAAAATGGAAAATGGTCTTCAGAAGATAGTTAGTTACACTGTTTTCTTGAAGACAACATGTTGATAATGAAATTGTTTCTCAAATTGAATGCAGCCTACGTAATGACTTTCAATTTTGATGATTTTTGACAAGCAACGTGTGTGAGGAAATTGAAACAGGCCGAGACATGAAAACTTTAGTAGGCCATGAAATAAAAATACGAGCTATCTTTTGCAAATCCACCGAGTGTTTTATTACTGGATGGGTGTACTTTCAGAAAATGTTACCAAAGTCCGGGCTGGTTTCGGCTGTCCCACAGTGTAATTTGAGTTAAACTTTTNAGGCCGAGACATGAAAACTTTAGTAGGCCATGAAATAAAAATACGAGCTATCTTTTGCAAATCCACCGAGTGTTTTATTACTGGATGGGTGTACTTTCAGAAAATGTTACCAAAGTCCGGGCTGGTTTCGGCTGTCCCACAGTGTAATTTGAGTTAAACTTTTAGGCCACTCTCTTCAAGCACCTCAAAAATATTTTAATTGTTGCATAGTATTTTAAGCACAACACTTCTGTACCTAAATTCGACTTTTCAAACAGGTGGCACCCCTATTAAATGTAATTAAAAAATAAAGTTTATTCAAAACCATTTCGCTTGATACCCATATTGGGGTAATTTATTTAACTTATTAAATAATTTGATTTAGATTTTCTTACATATGACACAAAATCAAAACCATATATCACCCTTTCATTTGACACCCACCTCCTTTTGAAAGTCGAACGATCGATACAGATTTTATGACTTGGTGTTAAATATTTAACAGAAACTTCTGCGGAAGCGATAATTTGAATTTTATTTTCTAACCTGTGGCAACCCTTTTCATAGAACTAAAACTATGTTGCAAAACTAGCTGAACGAACGATACAGATATTATGACTTGGTGTTAAATATTCAAAGCAAACATCTCTGAACTCGATTAAGAAGTTTCAATTAAAAAATTTTTTGGAAAATTCGAAAAAATTCGAATTAAATCGAATTTGCACCAACAAATTTCGAATCGAATAATCGAATGGTTGGGCAATGTTCGAAATTCGGAAAAAAACGAATTTTAACCCCCCACTGCCCATCCCTAAACCAGTCCACAATCTAACACACAAATTTTGACTTTTAACGCAACGCAGCAGCTTTAGCAGAAGCGCAAAGTTGGGTTTTCTATCGTGCGTCGAATTAAATAATTTTTTGTTTGAAGCGATGCACATAAGGGTACAATACAGGCCAAAATTATTTTTATGAAAATTTTATTTCAAAATGTTTAGAAAAGACGTGTTACGATGTCTAAAATTGTAAATGTTTAAAATCAAGTACATATAGGTGGAGGACGTACAATTATTCCTCCAAAGCAACGAAAATAAAGTTGGTTAAAGTTTGACACCGATAGACTCTATGTTGCCGTGGTCCGATTGTAGAAACACGCATACCTACATATGTACGTGTTCGTCTCGGCGATGTTTATATATAGGTTAGTACATGCAAAGAGTTGCCATCTGGTAAAAACTTAAATATAGTTAAGTTAACTGAATTACTACAATATGGGTATCAATTTAAATGGTTTTGAAAGGCTTCATTTCTAAA
This sequence comes from Rhagoletis zephyria, assembly GCF_001687245.7. Taxonomy (NCBI): domain Eukaryota; kingdom Metazoa; phylum Arthropoda; class Insecta; order Diptera; family Tephritidae; genus Rhagoletis; species Rhagoletis zephyria. The sequence continues at coordinate 19,059 of NW_016162989.1, read as the reverse complement.
CAACATGTGGCAGGGTTACCACCTGTTTAAAAGTGAATTTCAACTTTAAATAAGGGTATAACAGACAAGTTTTTTTTTTATAATAGGCATGTTTTATTCAACCATCACAAGCAAATAGCTAAATCTTGGTCAAATAAAACGAAATTAGCTTATTTCCTATGTTAGCCTAATTTTGACAGTTGTTTGACTGCAAATAGTGTCAAAGTAAGTTTTTGCCTCTTTCTCATTGGCTGAAGGAGAAAATTTCTGATGCTGAATGGCAATGCCTCTTGTTCAA
>NW_016162989.1:13611-14934 GCF_001687245.7 Rhagoletis zephyria | reverse complement strand
GACGGACGGACGGACGGACGGACGGACGGACAGACAGTCACCGCTTAATCGATTTCTCTTTTCATCCTGATCATTTATGTATACATTTGCCTATATCTATCTCGATTCGTTTTGCCTGTTACAAACAACCGTTATGTGAACAAAGTTATAATACCCTTGTGCACAAGTGCGCTCGGGTATAAAAAAAATAGACTTATGACCGCCTAGATCGATCAAATACCCCTATGTGCGTAACTTAAAAGTTTGCCAGTGCTGTTGTGTTGTTCACAGTTCAAAAACTCTCACTCAAATGAAATCGGCCAACTGGTTGGTGCGTTTGAAGGGAATTTCGTTAAGTAGGTTGGTCAACTGGTTGGCCGATAAATCAATGCGTGTGTAGGGCCTTTAAATTGGCGCGTCAAGCGCCAAACAATGGGCCTCCGCACACTGGACTGCTCAGTCCGCCTAAAACCGGTTTTGTGTGGATAAGAGGGGGAAGAGAGTTCGAGTTTACCTCGCTCATTTCAGTCCGCGAAAATCGCGGATTGACGGTGAACTTACACGCACATATAGACAACATGTTTTTTGCATGTGCCACATGCACTAACACAATCATGCGTAGTTCATGTATACAAAACTGAAAACTGTTTTCGGCCGACTGCCCAGTCCAGTGTGCGTTCGAGTGGTGGACTGCTCAGTCCGACTGAGCAGGCTAGTGTACTCAATGTCAATAATCCGCATGCCCGTACAATTTGTATGGATCATCCCAAAATAGCGCGGCGCTAACGCCGAGCAATGGAATTTTAATTTTTGACAGGGCGTTACGTGTTGACATTGGATGGAGAAGACGGAAAGAAAGAGAAAGGACAAAAAAATGAAAGAGGAAACTAGAATAAAAACGAGATGAAATGAGAAAATGTCAAAAATTAAGCCTCGTTGATTTGGGAATAGCGCGCTGACACTCGTTGACAATAGAAAGTGCAACGCTTAGCGCTCCAATTTGGGGACGGCAGTTACAAAGATTTCTTGTTGCTACAATGAAATGTTCACAATGATATATGAGTTTCCATTGCTCCTTGTTTACAAAGCTTTTTTTAATTTTTATTTCGCGAGCAACGTAGTCTTAAATATCACGGTGGAGAGAATACAGAGGTGGCGCCGATGACGATACCGCTACTCGGCTCTCAGTGATTTTGACAGAATCAGCTGTTTTGGTGACGTCATAGTAGAGAAGACAGCAGTAGTGATGTGCTGAGTCAATACTTTTAAGTACCCAATACTCTCGATACTCGGTACCGAAACATTTAGGTTTCGAATAAAAGCGCACATAGGCCAAAAATATGG
>NW_016162989.1:0-6530 GCF_001687245.7 Rhagoletis zephyria | reverse complement strand
CGTCAAAGTATTTTTCTTGAACCTTGGATCGACTAAGGTTAAAACTGATAAAATAATATTTTTCTGTGGCGATAAGTTCAAGTGTTTTAGCCGATATCATATAAATTAGTAATGAAAGTTTTTTCTAAACCTGAAATGCATATAATGGCGAGGGTTTAATGTAAATAATCGGTATCGGATACCGAAAAGGAAGTATAGGGTACCGAAATCTTTTTTAAGTATTGGGTACCGAGTATTGGGGACAATTCAGCACATCACTAGTCGCCCTCATTCTCGCCGCTCTCAGTTGTCAACTCTACGATGACGTCACGCTAAAATTACTCTCACGAATTCTGCTGCAATCGGCGCAATCTTGTATTCTATCATTCTTGCTTAAATATGGATATTTATTTGGCTATCGTCTAATTGTACATAAATTGAGCTCAGTATACCGAATGCAAGAATGATAGAATACAAGACTGCGCCAATCGAGCTGAGAGCAACTGGCCGTGACGTCAAAATATACCAGAATGAGAGAGCAAGACGAACTCGACAAGAAAAAGAGGAAGCATCGACCAAAAGGCAGTGTTACCAAGTTTTGAATTTGAAAAAGCACCAAATTTTTATTGGTGTATTTTATGGACTTTATAAAAATACATAATTTTATTGTAAGGATGCCGATTCAAATTAATAAAATTCAATGTTTCTTGCACAACGGTCGATCTCTTCTGGCATGATTGAAGGTGCTGCATATATTTCATTGTCGCTTATGATTGTCACTGTGCCATGATTTTGTTTAAATTTTTGTAAAATTGCTTACCACACTTACGATTGCTATAAATTTTGCTTCCATTTTTTTAAGATTTTCTAATTTGATGTCTTCAAACTAAAAACAAAAGCACCAAAAACGCACCAAGCACAAAACTCAAAAATTTTTGAGTTTTGAATACCCACTAAATTTGGTGCGAAAAGCATCAAATTGGCAACAGTGAATGTAAACAAAAGTATATTATGACGTCAGCGATTGGGTGGATGCTGTCAAATCGACGCGAATGGCGCGACCTTTATTTTCTGGATCGTGTACCGAATGTACCTTTTGGTTCGATAAAGTCGGAAAAAGGTACAATTGTACTTACTTTTCCATCATTGACACCCATATTAGGTCAGTGCAGTGTTGCCAGTGATTGGGTGAATAAAATCCCATCGAAATATAACCTAAATCCCGTTTTATACTAATAATATCCATTATACATAAAATGCTTGCGGATGAAAAAACACAATGATTTACATTGGGGTGGTCCAAAAATTCATGTGGAAAAAGTATAGTCGGAATTTTAATGCTCTCACCCCCTAGGATTGTTCTATACCGAAAAAATATACACCTATTTTTACAACGCTTTTATCAACTTGCAATGTTGTATGTCCAGACCAATTTTAATGTTGTATGTCCAGACAACCATTTATACTAGCTGCATTTTTTTGTAAGCGAGCGACAAAAGAACGCTCAACTCGGGTAAAATTTCCTTTTAGCTACTTAAGCAACCCTGTTGGTAGCTGGCAAGAAAATGTGATTACTTTAACGGGATTTAGATACAAAAACCAATTTAAATGAGTAATTATGCGAGGTTTTTGCGTATATATATACTCTTTTAAAATGTAAGTTAAAGGAAGCAAAAATTTCCCTCTCCACTTTCCCATTAACAATTCACAATAGAGCAGTTTTTTTACTTACCAACACTAGCCTTCAGGTCGCGTATTTTTTAACCGACCTGGCTGAGATCGGATAAATAGCCGAGTTTGTGTTGTTGCTTTGCGTGTATTTCGTCATTTAAGCGAGTGTTCTTTTGTAGCTCGGTTGCAAAAGAATGCACCTACTATAAATGTAGCAAAGCTAATTATGGAAAATTCTAGATATCAACCTAGTCTAGACATCAACCTCGTTGTAGCCATCATATGAAGGAGATACAATTAGAAGACTCTAGATGTCGCCCCGCCAGAAGAAGTTAAATATTGCGCCTAAATATATGCACTATTTATATACGTCACAGCGGAAATAGACGAAACGCAATTTCTTTAAATGAAATAAACTGCTGCTATATGTATGTATGTACATATGTATGTTTATACTAAATGTGAGCAAACAACATTGTGCTTGCATAGTCTTCTGTTCTCTTTCACTGCAAGTTGAATTATTTTAATATCTATTGCAAAATTTTGTACAGACAAGACTAAAAACTAGAAAATAAATAAAATAAAATAAAAATTTAATATACAACGCTTTTATAAATGGACTAAAGAGTAGAAAATAATATTTCTCAGTCCCACAGAATTTGTTTTGATAACTTTTGATTTTGAAATTTTAGCAAAAGTCATTATAAACAATTAATGACATTGAAAATGAAAAGCGTGGGGCGCATATAATACACTTGAATTGATATGAAAAGTAACATATGTATGTATGTGGGCATATGAATAACGACCGCTTAAAATCGATCTCAAATTTGTAATTTCGCTGTAGAATGTTATGTAGTTTGACTATTGTCAATGAAATCGAATGCTTTGTACTGCATGCGCTCCACGTTTTTCGTTTTCAATGTATTAATATTATTTTCTACTTTTTAGTCCATTTATAAAAGCGTTGTATATTAAAAAGTTTTTTTTTTATTTTATCTTCATTATCTAAATGCTTTGTCGATGACGAAATGATTTTTTGAACGCGGCAGCAACATCATGAATCTGTATGAGTTTGATATAAAAGAAGAGGAAGAACCTCTGTCGCTGGAAAAATAGAAATAGATCTAATACTAGGTTTACATATAAGTAGATTATCCTCATTTTCGAGCTTAACTCCCTAATCTGTTATTAGAAAAAGAGATTAGCCATACAAAATTCGTCCCTTGTTAATATGTAATTATAAAATTATCTCAGATTTAACCGATAACTTTTCGGTATCCAACCTAGTTTTATCGATTATTTTTGCGAAGAGGAGAAATGCCAAATGTAAAAGTAAACAAAAATGGACGCTAGCAAGGAAAAGAGGTTTGTAAAGGTATTTCGAATAAAATACTAAATTGAAATATATTTAAAGTTCTTAATATAGCAGAAAAAAGTGATCACGGCGGCACGGAGAAGAAACATTACTTTTCCTTGCGATGTGAGAATAACAAGCACAACAAATTTGACGGCTATTAATCTGAGATTTGCCTGTATAAACGGGGTGATTGAAAAACGAGCTTTGATTGAGATAATATTTATATGTGAACATACTTTAATCTGGCTACAACCACAGTCGTCGCGTAGACCGGTCGTCGCCAAAATAATTATCTACATAAGAGTACGTGTTAAAATAATTTGACAGCTGTGGTCCGTAGCTCGTCGTTTTCATTGTTTTCGGGCTATGCAGTAGTGATGTAGAACTATCGATGGGGCTATCGATAGTATCGATGGTTTCATATTGCCGCCACTATCGAATTTTTCTTAGCACTATCGATAGTTGTATATTTTGTCACACTGTTAGAATTCTACTATAAAAAATACATATATGTAACATGTTTTTGTTATAAAATGTGTAATTGAAATACACGATCTCTTTTTTTTACACAAGTTCCATGTTGTGAACTTTTTGTTTATACAAATAATCTTTATGATATTTCGAGTTACGAAATGAGCATATTTTGACACAACTTTATCTCCTTTTCCCTTAGCTTTACCGAACATATTATGAGCCAAAACCGAACAGGTAGCCCATTTAGCTGGATATATACACGACTGAAGATCTATTCTGATCTAAGTCAAGCGAGAAGCCGTTTTAAAGTTTCATTTGACAATGTGTTTTCACATATTTCACGAGAAAAGCCATTGAATTCGACAAAGTAAAAACAAGCTTTCGATAGTATCGATAGTATCGAATATTTTGCACTATAACTATCGAAACTATAGAATGTATACACTATCGATAGTTTTCCAACACTACTATGCAGTCAAGAATGATAGAATACAAGATTGCGCCGTCCTGGCCGTTGACATTTGTGTACCACAAGTAAACAAAGAATAGAGCGAAAAGAAGAACGAGTTGAAACTGCCAAAACAGTTCACTTTACAGCGAAAAACGTGTTTTAATTTTGCTAAACGCGAAAATATTGCATTTTTCACCTAATCTATTTGAGAGTAGTGAACGTTTTAGTGCACTCCATTGCTGTTCAATTGACGCTGCTTCAGCAAACGTTTTAGTGCACTCCATTGCTTTGCAATTAAGGCTGCTGAAGCAAACAGCGGAAGCATCTCAGCGGGATTGATTAGTTAACTTGCTAAAGGAGGCTGCTTGGAGCAGAAATGAAATCATTGTGATGAAATGCTGTTAATAATAATAAAGAAACATTTCGGGAACGGCTTTGCCGTGCCCCATGTACACAATATGCAGCGATTGGTAGCAGCGCTACACTTGCATCTACGCATCTTGCATCTTGACGGCTGTCGCAATTTAACACACGGCACTTCATTTTATTAGTTTTTACGCCGTCTTCAACTCAGAAATCACTCACAAATTGCAAATTAACACAATTTAAACTGATTTTTCACTTATAATTAAAATTTCTCTTTGCCGCTGATTTGTAACCAAAAGTTTATTTACAAGTTACAACAACTGTCAAAATCGGCAAAACCAATGTAGCGGTACCACTGACGGCGCCACCTTTGTTCGCTGCACCGCGGAGGCAAGGCGCATTTATACAAGGTGGTGTTACTGGCGAATTTAGATTTTCGCCGCGGTACTTCCTAATGTCAAAATGATGAGTTTGTTGTAAACAATATAAATTCGCCATGCCGTGGTCCTTCTGAATATCAATATCAAGGCGAATTTATACAAGGTGGTGTTACTGGCGAATTTGTTTGTTCTAAACAAGGTGAATTCGTATTGTTATGATTATCCTCGAAACCATGAGGGATTTCCCAAATATTCTTCGGCTCGTATCGCTGGATTGTTAAATAAATGCTCACGATGACCAAATTGTAGTACAATGAACTTTATTGTACAACAAACAATTTACAATACTCGCTAATACCGTAAAAACACTTTACAATACTCGTTAAAGCAATTACAACGCTTTTCAAAACTTGTTAACACAATTAAACTTATAGCTTGCTTATTCGCAACTCACTTCATTTGTAGCTTGCTGACTTGTAACTAACTCATTCCGCTGTGTGGTGGCTCTTATATACCTGCGCTCGCACTCATGGCAACTCTAGAATGTTCTGAAGTTCATTGCTAATTCTCTTTCTCTCGCTGTTCGCAGTGTTCATCCAACTTGACATTTCTCTTTGTGGAACATTCTATATCATTCCTCAGACACACTTGCCGCTCCAACCGCTGCAAGTCTTTCCAAGTGGACCACTTTCATCTTGGTCCTCGGTCTCCCCATTTTCTGAATTCGATGCACTGCGTCCTTCAGCCGTTTGTCAATCTTAAACGGTTCTTTCCAGTCACGTCTTTTCTTGGAGGTGAAGCTTTTCTTCTGCTGCGACATGTACAACCACAATGCGTTACTGGACATTGCTTCCGGCTTATCTCCGGGAGTGCACCATCTCACATGGTCGTGCTTCTGCCGGCCACTGGTGGTGACCAGACCATGTCTCTTCTCGTGGGCACCCTTTTCGCCAGATCTATGCCGCTTCATCTGTCCACACTGCCTTTAGCACATCTTGCTACATCCGGATCCTTACGCTGAAACTTCCGCCGTCGTTTCGTATCTCGCTCTTCCGCCGATGCTAACTTCATTGATCGGACATGTATAAGCTCAACCTTGGCTTCCGGCTTAACTGCTCACCTTTGCCGACCACCTTTTTCGGGACACTTCAAAGCGCGCCTACTACTTCCACAGCCGCTTCCATTTCCGGCCACCGGCGTATCACCATTGCAACGTGGTTCAGTGGCTTTCCTCCTGCCGGAAACACTGCCTGGCTCGCCATGACCACTTCCTTGTTGCGACCTCTTGTTCACTGAGCTGGCGGAACCGTCACGCTTTTCCTGTATCGGTGAACCACTTCCTTCTCCTGACGAAACCATTTCATCTCCATCACTGTCAACCTCTGCCCAACTGACCACTTCCGTTTCTGGTGGAATCTTCGGCACTTCCTCGAAGGCCACCCGTCTGCTGCAGCACTGGTTGTCGTAACCAACCCTTACTGGCACTTTCCTGTCGCCATAGGCTAGGATCATTCCCTGGAGGTCAGTATTCATGCCTTGCCCAAGAAGGAAATCCACGCCGATGATGACACAATAAACTTCGTGTACGAGGCCAACCCGTCGATTATTACCTCGCATAGTACTTCTCCTAACACTTGGGTTCGCTCACCAGTTGCAGTCTGCAGCTTTGCTCCAGNTCCAGTATCCACTGTCAGCACTCGCTCCTGCCCATTCACACATCCACCAATAGTGAGGTTGCTCGCATTCCGGCCAATTTGTGAGACGGAGATTATAGGCCCTTCAACTTCTGGAGCCAGCACGGGCCCTTCCTGCTGGCTCGTTTTAGTTTAACGACTGACTGGAGTTAGAT
>NW_016162988.1:0-39116 GCF_001687245.7 Rhagoletis zephyria | reverse complement strand
TTTGCAGATGTAAAACCCATCAGTACATAATTGGAATTTGTTACCCGCCTCTTCTTTGAAGTCGGTGGGAACATATTTTTCGTCAGTAAGGCAGACCTTTCGATATGAAAGTTGTAACCTTTCCCATCGTGCATTGAGATCCTCAAGCTTGATTTCCAGCAAAGTGTCGGTGTGGTCTTCCGGATCTTCTTTTTCAAAATGCTCACAGAAGGTTATAATGTTGTTGGAGTCAAAAAGAAAATCTGCCATTACTGCTGACTCAGTCGCCATGACTTCAGATAACTGATCAAGATGTGTCAACGCAAGCTCCTGGAGCTCCAAATCAGGACAACAGATGCGATATGTCGCTTACTAGTCGAACCTTCGACGTCAGTTGAGGTGAGTGGTAAATGTACCAAACGACCTTTAGAGAGAGATAAAACAAAGTTGACGAACCTTCGACGGGATCGAAAAAAGGTACTAATCAGGTCCTCCGATAAGTTTGAGAAACCAATTAGTGCAAAATTTATAATTTTTTATAAATTATAATTTGAAATAATTATTTATCGTTCTTCAGACTTTGTATTTGGACCGTTAACACGGGATAGAAGTTTATAACTGTTTGGCTTACAGTTCGCAAACCATTCAGGAGAGAAATTGGTTTTATTGAAAATAAATGTCGACTTTTATTTCGATCCGTATCGGGACCTGAACTATTTGCTTAGTTCTATAAAGAAATTGTATGCCAAGCTAACGCACGCAGCGAGTCGTACGGGAAAACGTAAAAATCGACCTTTATGTTCTAATAACCACAAATATATACGTGTGAAGTAAAATATAATATATATACGTGTGAAGTAAAATATAATATATAGGAAAATATGGTAATAGGTACGTATTAATTTGACTGCCGATCGATATGAGATCGATTAGCGACCGACGCAAACCGCACCGCGTAACCGTGAACCAGGTTAAAGATTTAAATTTGATTTCCCAATAAAGTTTTGGGTATTGGTTTTTAATTAGTTCGAATATGGCAAAGTGAAAGCGTGGCTAGTATTCGATTTAATGTCGCACTTGATTAAATGGTACAATTATTCCGGCTGATTATCTATGATGTCACGCATAACCGCAAGTAACGCAACGCAAACATATGGATTTTCGAAATTCACTTCTATGTATTTTAAACTGTCTACGTTAACGCACGTAACGCACTGGTTTTCCACGGACCACCGCACAGCCGTATGTACCCGTGCGTTTATATCACGAAAAAAGCCTTGAAATCAATTTAAATGGTTTAAATGTCTATGTTGACGGAAACAACGTTCGGTTAAATTATTGCAAACGAATCTTTAACACACTTTACCAAAACCGATGTATTCGAGAGACAAGAAAATATTCGAATTCGAGTTATGCACTTTTAGCGTATAGCTGTATACAAATTGGAGGTATAAAGGGCTTGTACCTACCTATATGTATATTGGCATATATATATGTATATATATATAGATAGGGTGTAGGGTTGTAGGTATAACGATGTATGTATGTGCCCGCAATGAACCACTTGAATATTATTATGGGTTAGTATATATGTATATGTATGTATGTATATATTCACCAACGTATATAAATGGAAAAGATAAAAAATCAAATTCATGCAAATGATTTTAAAATTTTTATAAATGTAGCCTTTTTTTCTCTGAGTGTATTGATTTTGTCAACAGCGAATCTTATTAGATTTTATGTATATCAACTCGTTGTGTTGACGAAAGCAACGAATTGCCAATGAGACACAAATACGTATGTACGTATGTATGTAAATACATACATATGTACATAAATAAGCAAATAATAAGGCAATGTTCCAACGCCGGCGCAAACGGCACAAATGGATTTACCTAAAACCACGAGTGTATTGAAAATATATACATATACAACCCTATGTATATTTAAGCAAGAGAAATGCGCTGGTGCAACCCGCAAGTTGCAAAGTAATATGTATGCGCAGTGGTAAAAATTTTGACACGAACTTTCCGGGTTTTTTACACACATACGTTCATATGCATATCAAGACGTTTGTATGTACACATGTATAGGAAAATTCCTGCAAAGAATTTTAAAGTTTTGCAAATGTGTACTTTTTTTTTTTTTTTTTTAAGTGTATCGCTTTTGACACTAGCGATTCTGATTGGAAATTATAGCAGCTGGAAATTTAGCAGGCAGCGCACCCAACGAAATATACAAAGAAATGCAAACGAAATATGCAAAGAAATGCAAACGAAATATGCAAAGAAATGCAAAGAACTATGCCAATAAATTCAAAGAAATGATGCCAATACGTAAGTATGTATGTACATACGTACATAAATATGTACATAAATACGCGAATGATATGGCAAAGTTTCTAACGCCGGCGCAATGTAAATTTTATACATCAAAACCCACACAGAGCGTTTTGAAACTAGAGATTTATATATGTACATAACGGGTGATTTTTTTGAGGTTAGGATTTTCATGCATTAGTATTTGACAGATCACGTGGGATTTCAGACATGGTGTCAAAGAGAAAGATGCTCAGTATGCTTTGACATTTCATCATGAATAGACTTACTAACGAGCAACGCTTGCAAATCATTGAATTTTATTACCAAAATCAGTGTTCGGTTCGCTTTACGTCCGATTTATGGTCTACATAATCGACCAAGTGAGCAAACAATTAATGCGATTGTGACCAAGTTTCGCACTCAGTTTACTTTATTGGACATTAAACCAACCACACGAATGCGTACAGTGCGTACAGAAGAGAATATTGCGTCTGTTTCTGAGAGTGTTGCTGAAGACCGTGAAATGTCGATTCGTCGCCGTTCGCAGCAATTGGGTTTGCGAAACACATTTCGAACATACATACGAGAATGTATGAGCGGAACAATAGCGCTGGCGCAACCAGCAAATTTCCAAGGAGGAATTAGCGGTAGGAGTACCGAATAAAATTGCTACGCTAGCGTGTGTTTTCTGTACATAAGTACATACACACATACATACATATGTACATCAACGCATATGGTGAACTGAATTGAATAATCCCAACGAGTAGCGGGTCTTCGCATATACGTACATATGTATATTAAAACCGTTAGAGTAACGGGAATATGTATATATGTATGGGTGAAAACTCGAAAGAAAACGATACTTTGAGACTTACGTGAGTTTGGGGGGTTTTACCATCTTGACCGGGGGGCTTAAAGATGAATTTCCTTTTGTTCCTCGATGAAATTTTTGGTTCCCGCGCCGAAAGTTTGCGTTGAAGTCCCGCGATAATATAGTTGCTGCTGGCTTCCTGCTGGGTCTTGTTTTAATCCCACGGTGGACAGCCGATGTTTGCCGAATATATTTATGTATAAAAATTCACGAGTTTAATACGCGAAATTAAACTTTGCTATTACATATGTATGTATACATATATGTGCATACATATGTGGAAACACAAAAAAGCCGGGAGTTCAAATTTTGCTGCTGCTTGCTGTGGCTGCCGAAATAGAAAAGGAGATAATAAAATGACAGTCGCAACCAGTGTGGCCAGGCGACCGCTATTTTTCGAAGTTAGTTTTCGCGTTGCCAATATCAAATATGGCTCGCAAGGACCATGTTCAATATTTACGATATTGGTTTCGATATTAAAAAGTAGTATTTATTAACAATAATTCAAATTTACAATATTTCAAGAAAATTATGAAAGTATGGTTGAATGCATATGCATGTATGCATGAACGAATATAATACAAGAGACTTTAATGTTTGAAGGTGACTTTAATTAACAATGATATGTATGTAGAAACTGAGAATGTTAATACGCGGAAAGTATGAATGATTTTAAATAACAACTTGAGTGCAAGAATTAATGTTTAACAATATGAGAAGATTCGCGAAGCGAATGATTTTATGAAAATGAAATATAATTTAAATGTATAAGTACGCAAACTATTAAAAAGATAATGCGAACGATTTGATCGATGAATAGAGGTCCTGGTAAGCGGAAATCCCTCGGTGGATGAAAATGATGATGTGCTGCTATCCTGCTGGACGTCAGTGGAAAAAAGAAGAGAGAGTAACGAGGCGGCGGTTGCATTTATAGGCAACACTGGAAGTAGCCCAGTGTGCCCATAAGCAACCCTGGGAAGCAATTCCCGTGCACTTGTCGAACTTCCAACTAGAGCAGGGATGCTTGTAGTGTGGAATTCGAACAGGGATGCATGAACGCAAGTCATGAAAGTAATTTCAAGCGAACGCAAGTCGTTATGAGCGCAAGTCATGGAAATACTTTAAGTGAGCGCAAGTCACTTAAACAATATTCACAGAGTATGTTTACGTGCTACGTGCGAAAATAGACGTGCAAGTAAGAACACAAAAGCACTTGCACAACAGTACCTACCACAACCTCCAGAATATGCGTATATCACTAAAGATTGAGCGCAGCCATGTTTCTTCTTTTCCCACTTTGGCAAATGCACTTTGCATGAGACTCAGTCAATAATAACAGTTCGTAGCGGAAGCAATAAAATTGTATTTTTATGAGCACAACTATGACGCACAATAAATCTTTATTGAAAACTCGTTTGCATTTGCAACAAAGCGTAGCAAACAATGAGTGTTGCTGTTGCACCCGCACACACAGAAACACAGACACACACTTACCTACCAGCAAGCACAGATTTACAGTATAGAGAAAGAGAGCTGAGAGTAATAGCGCCTGTGCAAAGTTATGGGATGAAGTGCATTTGATAACGAATAACACTTGTAAAACATGTAGCAAAACAAGTGAAAAAAAAAATATGAATGAAGCATAAATGAGCAGTGAAGTAGAGTAAGAGAAAATTGAGAAAGAGGCAAAACAAAATCAAAAAAAAATCCAATAAGAAAACTGCAAAGCCACAGTAGCAACCACAGCGCAGCGTGCAGTAAACCTCAAACCGTGCAGCTAATGCCAGCGAAGCATAAAAAAAATTAAAAATGGAAAAAAAGTACGCAACGAAATCCGGTGAAATCCACACAAAAGCAAAAGCGTGAGAAACGATTTATAAGTGCCAAAAAATGGCGAAAACACAATTTGCAAGTAAATTGATTGCGGCTGCATTGTCACCGGGCGTGTAGCTTGAAAAAAAACCTCTTACAATGCGCTTAGACGATTGATTAATGGATATTTTGCAAGGCGAACGAGCTGATAAGAAACAGGAAAAAAAATTCAGCATCTTTGTTACTCATACGCACTGGTGTGCTAATGATTGCACAAATTAGCTTTGTAAGTACCAAAACGGACGGGGCTCACACTTCATGTGTTTGATTTGTTTAAAATTTTTAGGGTTGATGCATAAACATAAATAATAAATAAATATGAAATTTGAGCTTGATTTACACTTTTTTAGAAACTTTACAGCTGAAAAGCCAGAAACAAACCGATTTAATAGTTTTCTAAATATCTCGAGAACGGGACGAGGAAAAAATTTGAAAAAGAAATAACACATACACACATCAAAATTATCTATGAAAAAAAAATAAAAAAAAAATTTTTTTTCTTGAAAAATTTTTCACATACAAATTTTTTGATAAAAAAAGTAGTTTTTGAAAATATGCCATCTCAAAAAAAAAAAACTAAAAAAAATAACAATAGTAGCTCTGAGTGTTGTGCAATGAAAAAAAATATTAAAAATTTTTTTTTTCTTGAAAAATTTTTCACGTATGTACAAATTTTTTGATAAAAAAAATTTGTTTTTGAAAATATGCCATCTCAAAAAAAAAATTAAAAAAAATTAGATTATTTTTAAGTATGCAGTTTTGTAACACATTAAAGTCCAAGTTTTAATCTACTGCAAAATTGCGTTGATTTTTAATTCTGACGGCTGTTAGTACTTTTTTCTTATGGAAGAAAATGCGCAAAATCATTTTTAAAGAAAACCAAAAACAAAAATTAACGCCAGTTTTGCAATCACTTAAGACTTGCTTTGTATTATACTAAAATTTCAATCACTACACCTTTTGGTAATTAAAGTGGAAAAAAACTAAAGTCACTTTTTTCGAAAGACTTACAAAAGGTAATTTGCTTATTTTATTAAACTCAAAATAACTTTCTTTCATTCAACGTCAAAAAAAAAATGCTCACACTCCACAATCTCAACCGTGCAAATGTATTAAACATAAAAATATTCTCTGCGTAATATTGCCTCGTTTTATTCTTTATTTTTCACATTCATATGTACGAGTATTAGTGGATTTCAGTTTAATTTAAATTTTATCTCTTTTGCTTACCGCATTCTTTGGCGCGTTTTGCAGCTGCAGCACTTGTTGTTGGCCTCTTTTTTCTTGTTTTGTCTCTGTGGTGCGGTGGTTTTTCGGTTCTTTTTATTTATATTTTGTATTTTCTTTTTAGTCTTAAGTCCTTTAAGCCTTTACTCTAGCAACGTAGCTCATGTGCTGTACTTCCTGCTGTTTCTGATCATCCTTTCGAGTACGCTGGTGGTTGCAGCTCGGTTGCTAGCTGTGGCCAGGGCTATTGCTGTGGCTTTCACTGTCGCCGCTGCTGTGGCTGTGCCACTGACAGTTTCTGTAATTCATGCTGCGCTGACATTTGGGAGTATGACATTTGCTTTGGATATACATACATATTTATTTGCACTACATATATGTATGTATATGTACATATGGGTGTGTGCATATTACACCCAAGCTTTTAGCTGTTAATTTATTTTTATGTTGTAGTTTATTTATTTGTCTGCTTTCAAAATTTATGAACAAGAATAGTATTTAAAGTTTCTTTTTCACAATTTCGCACTGCATGTGGGATTAGTGGTTATTGCCTTTGTCATAGTGACCATGGGTGAGCAACAAGACTTTGAGCAATTTAATGGGTATGTTTCATCTTGCTGAAAATACTTTTTCATTCCGATTTTGACTATTTTAGCTCTTAATGTGGCAAAAGGCAATCTATGTATGTATGTTATATTTGTATGCTTTCAAGCCTTTAGTATTCTAACTAATTTAAATTTAAAACAAAATGCTGAGCCACATAACTCTCCTAGTCTATCAGAGATATTTGTTACCATTTCGACGCTCGTCAATGTGGCATGGCATTGGCTATGATACTTATATGCTTTCGGTATGTACTGCGAATGTGGCAGGTATTGTGTCCCCTTGCACTGAATTTATTTATTTTTTTATTTTATTCCAGTTTCATTCATGGAAACGCGGTCTTTTGATTTTAGAGGTATCAAATTCGATGACCCATTACCAGAATTCTGGAAATTTAAATTTGCAAATAACGCTTCCGAGTGCTGTGATATTTTTTAAATTTATTCTTTTATTTCTTTGAAATATTTCGTAGTACGTCTTCGCCCAGCTCGAATTCATAAACTCTATATATTACGCTACTGGCAATTTTATTAACCGCTGGAAGGCTGCATCTATTACTTCGATTTTCAAATCTGGTAACAAGAATAATATAATAAACTATAGACCTATTTGTACCTAAACTCACCACTTTCTCAAAACTTTTCGAAAAAGTGTTGAGAGATAAAATGTACTTCTTTGTCAAAGAAAAATTGATCCACGGCTCTCTCTGCGGGCGCTCTACCGTTACCAACCTGGAAAAATTCTCACAATTTTGCATTTTCAAACCAACAAACTTTCGTAAAAAAGTCGAGATTTTTAATTAAATGCCTTAGAGAGATTGTGGGTGCGCATTTTATTAGCTTATTTAGACTTAGTATATAAAGTGCAGGTTTAAAGTAGCAAGGACTTACCGTTGATTTTTTTTTATTATGGAGAAAATGTGCGACACCTTTTTACAAGAAAAAAAAAACAAATATTGCCAAAAATCAACTGTAAGTCCTAGCTAGTTAAAATTTTTCACTTTATTATACTAAAAGTGAATGAGAGAAAATGTGGTGAGGGTTAGGTGACCAGTACTGAAGATCTTCCAGGCTGGGACCGTTCAGAACTTATAGATACCCAGGGATTTCTGCTCGGGAGTGCTGCTCGGCAACCTACAGCCAATCTCTGCCACGGCGGATGAGCCTCTTCGAAAAATAACAAACTGAAGTGGTAACCTTCGTCTCAACTAGAGCTGCGGCGCCAGAGCGCTCTCCTATGGTCGATACAGCTCACAAGGAACGGATACAAAGGATATGTCCTGGTCGAAAAGCTGGTTTTCCTTAAAAAACTAAAGGAATCGGGAAATTTTCAGCTTATACATTGACCGTCCCTGTTCACATGTAGTAGGCTCATTCGCTCCTAATCCGGCGCTTAGCGTCTATGGTGAATGCTGCAGATAAACACAGAGCCTGGTAAATAATTAAGCTGTTATAGAGCCAAGTGACTTCAGCCGAATACACCTCTATAAAGCCACCAGCCGAATTGAACGTACTAGTCATCTTCTAGGCACCTAACTGATCAAGGTTGTTTAGAAATACTTCGAGAAACTGTATGAGAACAATGCATGAAGACATCCCGTAATAAATATTTCTGGGTTTTGAAATCCAAAAAAAAAAAAAGACGAACGGTGCAGGAAGCCGCCGTAAAGGCTATTGTCAAATTAACTTGTGTTTTTTGCAATTATTCCCATAAAATATTTTATAGCGGACAACTCTTAAAAAGAAAAATAGACACACACTGAAAATTTTATTCTTCAATATCTTTTAAAAACCAAAAAAAAAAATTGTAAATTCCGCGACTGATATTTATGCCTGAAAAGTAAAATTTATTCTTGCTTAAAATCATAGAAGTTAGTAAGTTACTAAAAGTTTTGTGTTTTTATTGTAAAATGCATACCTGATGAGGTTTCTGCATAAAACATAGCTAGATATAAGCACTTGCAGCCATCAACATTTCCAGCTTCACATTGTCAAGGCTTTAAACTTCTCCAAATCTGGCAAAGCCAATTTTTGTCAACGCTGCGGTCTGAAAGTCACTTTTTAAGAACCTGAAAAGTTACTCGTACCTGCAGCAAACCACAAATATTTTCAGGCACATAAAGAATTAACTTTGTGCACTTATACTAAAATGTTGTATGTAGATATGTGTGTATGTATATAGCATAAGTTTGTCTGTACTATAAGCTTTGAGGTCCATACAAATGTATGTACATAAATATGTATTTGTATACACAGGCATATTTATTTTAAGCATTTATGTAAAAGGAAACATAAGCAGGCACATTAGACCGTACCACCTTACAAGCGAAAAAAAAATTCGCCTTTACGCCCGGCCAAAAAAATTAGAAATTTTCTTTGGATCGAAATACTTTCATAGCAAAATTTTAATGATTTTTGGCAAGCTTTAATTTACTAGCATTAGGGTGGTAGGTTGACAGAAACTGAGGTCTGGTGGATAAATACTAGTACGGGGTACCTGAGGTCAATGAACTTTAGATACTTTATGATCCGACTATATAGAGAAAAATGTTCGTAAAAAAAAATAGAAATGTTTCGAAATTGCTTTGCAAAAATTCTTTACATTCGACCAACTTTGCTTTTCTGTTACGGTCTAATGTACATACATACAAATATATTTACATATCCACAGCAACATAAATAATTGTAATGCTCTGTTCCGGAAGGCTGCCAGCAAAAGTTTTGCCATTGAAAAATATTTTTCCCCAGCTCACCTTGAAAATAATTTTGCTTGACTTTCTGCAGACGCAGACAGCAAAAATCGCTCAATTTTTGCTAGCGAAAATACCGCTTAAGCGTGTGAGAATAACTTTTGCTAGCCATTAAAGGAGAAGTTGTATGTAAGTNTTACATATCCACAGCAACATAAATAATTGTAATGCTCTGTTCCGGAAGGCTGCCAGCAAAAGTTTTGCCATTGAAAAATATTTTTTCCCAGCTCACCTTGAAAATAATTTTGCTTGACTTTCTGCAGGCGCAGACAGCAAAAATCGCTCAATTTTTGCTAGCGAAAATACCGCTTAAGCGTGTGAGAATAACTTTTGCTAGCCATTAAAGGAGAAGTTGTATGTAAGTATATTGGTTTATTGTATGCTTGCCCCTGTATATGTATGTGTGTATATGAGTTGGTAAAAATCACTTAACCCTGGCATTTCAAGCCGAAATCCCTCAACTTTTCCGCATAAAGTATTTACACTTTTCTACTTATTCTTTTTCTTCGCCTTCGTTGCTTTTCCTGCAATTTTTCTTCTTCTGTCGGCTTAGCGAGTGAACAAAGTGAGCGTACGAGTTCATAGCATGTATGTATGTATGTATGTATGTATGTAGGTGTGCAAGCGTATGTGTTTGTGTTGCCATCGAGTTCATAATTTTCCGTGCACTGCTGCAAACCATAATCATGCCAACGAACGTAACTCCACAACTGCGATAAATCCTTGATAATGCGACCAGGATGTAGATTTTTACGATGCAAGAAAAAAAAAGAACGCAAGTAGGCAACTATGCACACATAAACATACATACATACATATGCAGCTTTGTGGCATAACATTTAACCCGCTGCTCAATTTTAGCAGCAGCTTGAAGAAGCTGCTATTGGCGCTTTCAATAGAGCTTTGCTCGTTAAAATGTTTCGCTTCATACTTGCCACATTTTGATCTGCAACATTCAGTGGCTGCCTGCCACTATATATTCTTCAGCTTCAGCTTCAGCTTCATCTTTATCTCCTTCTGCTGCTTTCGTCTTGTTAGTCGACCTGACGCCGGAAATAATTTTCTTACTTTCCTCAAGTTAATACCGGATGCATTGGCGTAATAAGGAAACCATAATGAAGCAGAAGCGTGCAAAGCAAAACGAGAAATTGCTTGTTGGGTTACGCTGTTCGTTGCGTTAGCGGACAAGCGCATCAAATTTTTGCCGATAAAATTGTTCTTCCTTCTAGCGATGAATGCTTTGACCACGCGGATTCTGTAGGATATTAGACGCTTAGCTTTATGAAATTTTGTTTTTAATTTTTAAGTGTTTTTATTGTGTAAGGAAATTACTTTCTACTGTAACGGTATGTAGGATATAAATTGTTTGCATTCAAGTTAATGGGTATTGAATTGAGGAAGCTAAAACAATCTTGTCGAACCTTTCACTTGACAATATTTTGTTGGCATGAACACTTACTGGCTATAAAGTTATTTTGTTATATCTTAATTATTCTTCAGTGTATTTTTCTTATTGAATACTCATAAATAATCTGGCCACATAACCAGATAACCCTGTTTTGTGTAAATATATATTTTTTTTAATTCTTTATCGAAGTAAAGAACACATTTTTTTCCAACTTGAGTAATCAAAATATGCGTTATTACCTCGTATTTTCATTAGAGTGTGAGATCATTTAAATAAACAAATTTTTTCTTTTACTTAACTATGCATCGTTTGATTTTGATTTAAAAAAAATTTTTATTTTTTTTTTGATTCAGAAATATTCCTGGAGCATCTAGATGCATTTCTGCATCAAAAAGAAAATTTTGGAAAAAAATGTCGCTTACGTTATATTGGCGGTAAGGGTTCGATATATGTATTCCAAACGAGTTTTGAAAGGCTTTGCATGTAGACATATTTTTTCCTTTTAATGAGAAAAAAGTGAAAAAGATTACAATTTTTGGTTCTTAATTTTCTCGGCATTTTGATGACAGAAAATTATTCATTATTGTGTTAATTATATTGAATGTCACATCCAAGGCGAATTTATGTAAGGTGGTGTTGTTTCATCAGCTGTGAGTAGCGTTTGATTGTCAAAATTTTGTATTTCGCTAGTGAGTCAGTGAAAACGTGAGAGTGTTTGTAATTTCTGTCCCCCTTTTTCCTTCGGGGAAGAATAGCTGAAATTTGACAATGGCCCGCTAAAAGCAAAAACAAAATACAAGTAATTGTTGTATTTGTTGAATCGATAACACCTTATATATATTCGCCATGGTCACATTTCTAATAATTTTTAATATATAAATGAGTTTTTTTTTTCAAAAATACGATCTTACACATTTTTTTAATATGTCGTGTATGTTTTTGGCCACTCGTATATTAGAGTATTTTATAGGCGCATCCATAAAGCACTTAAAACAGAACAAGTCAGATTTTTCTTTTCGGGTATGGGCTCTGACTCAATTCAACTTCAGATGCATGTCTTTCGCGAACTAAAAGTTTTCGTTTTAAGATCTCATGTGATACAATTTTTCAATAGTTTTTCTCTTCCAATGTGTTGTCCTGCTGAGCTGTTTTCGTGCTTCTTTTTTTCTTAGTAACAGTCCTCGTCTGACAAGGACAACGCTCTTCTATGGTTCATTGCAAAATACGCCAATATTTTCTTGGCGCGTATGTTTAGCCCAACTAATTTTTGGCATATTCTTAATTTAAATGGTATGCACATTTTAATAATTCATTTAACTTATTCATAGCACATACATTTCTTAAATATATTCTGTCAACAAGAGCTTGTTAGGTGATTAGTAAATTAATTGCTGTGAAGAAATTTATAGTAAGTAGACATAAGACTTTGGACACTGCTTGATGAACGAAAAGCATGAATCATTCTGCTTCCTAACCGAGTACTTAACTAATGAACTATTGGCCATATGACTGCCAGGTTCGGAATCCCGCACACTGATCTCCGCAAAAGCAGTAGAGATGCAGAGAGGGTATGTAGAATGTGGTAGAATGCTCTCACCACTTCTTCGTGAACTTGAACAGCTTAAGAAAAACTCAATTAGAGGGTCCACTAGAATTCGCTGTAATAGTAGGATTTTTTAAATCCATGAATGGCATTGAAATGGCTCTGTTTGGCTTCCGAATGAACTCTTAAATAGAGAGCAACAGAGATCACAACCTACCTTTAGAGAAGGTAACTTTTCAACTTTTTGAAAATAGACTGGTATCGAAAATCGATTGGCACATTACTGAGCTCTTTAATTTTTAATAGACTGCTTTGAAAATTTGGCGAAAGGTCCTGACGCCTGGTCAGAGGAATGCAACCTCCCATCCAAACAAGTGCAGAAGCAGCTACGTGACGTTGGCCGTGTGGGGCCTGGCATGGTTGTGATGCATAGTGATGTGTTGAGTCGTTGCCTTTAAGTATTGATCGATACTCGGTACTGATTTAAAAAGTATGCAATACTTTCGATACTCGTTACCGAAATATTTAGGTTTCTCCTTAAAAGCGCACATAGTCCAAAAATATGGGGAAAACCGGATAAAAAGCCGAATAGAGCTTCAAATTAAAAATGTATATACTATGTATGTCGGTTTGTCGACATAATGCAGAAAAACTCTCACTTGTTTGAATCATTTTTGTTCTAGATTAATCGAACGATATTATATTTTTAGGCCTGACGAGCTTCTTCATCCGTCAAAGCAGTTTTCTTGAAACTTGGATCGACAAGATTTTTCGGCGATATCATATAAATTTGTAATGATTTATTTTTTTTTATCAAAACATGAAATACATATGATGGCGAAGGGTTAATGTAAAGAATCGGTATCGGGTACCGAAAAAGAAGTATTGGGTACCGAAATCTTTTTGAAGTTTTGGGTACCGAGTATTGGGTACCGAGTATTGGGTACCGAAAATTTAGCACAACACTAGTGCTGCAGGCAGACCCCGCTTCACAACGAGATATGGGGCGTCTCCACAGATTTCCCACTTGGTGGATCGACGTTTTTTTGAAGGAGATGCTCCTGGATCGAAAGATTTCAACGTCAACATTCAAACTCAAATTGGTCTCGTTGTGAAGTGGAGGAGTCAGGCTAAACGGCGGTGCTGGAAAACCACCGCGGTAGCCCTAAATAGTACACTTACTTACTGGACGTGCCTCGTATGTAAAAATTAAAATTTTTATTTATATAAAAACTTTGTCGTATATTGATGTATGTTGTAAATTTAAAAGCATCCCTGGCGATCATTCTACCACCTCCAAGTCTCAAACATTTTGAAGGCAATAAAATGCTACCGAAAAAACTTTTTTTTATTTTTCACATTTACCTACCATTCCTTTCGTGGTCGAGGACTTTATGGCTTTTCATAAAACTTTCGCGACAGAAAGGTGCAAGCAGAAAATGCGCGAAAAGTTTTGTTGCTGCCATACAATTAAATTTTTTTTCGCTTAAAAGCAACTTTCAGTGACGGAGAGCAACAACTACAACTAGACTATAAACCAAAAGACGTCCAAACTAACCACAAACATTTCCAGCAACAGCAGCAGTGGTAACAACAACAAATGCTACAATGAATGCGTTTATGAGAGCAAACTCGAGTGCGTGTGTGTGTGTGTGCGCGTCTGTGCGTGTACTCGCTGCATTCATTATTAGCCCCATTGTTCGCAGCCAGTTGTTAGCTGCTTCAAAAGTCGCTACACAATTTCCACCAACAACAAAAACAATTATTTTGCCTATTTGAACTTTGACACTTTTGCGCTTGCGCTGCTTTCAAGAAAATATCCAAATCCGTATGTACGAGCAATTGTCGCGGCGTGAATCGGCGTTGCGTAAATGTCGACAACATCTGCGTTGTTAACAACAATCATTGTTGAGTTGTGTTGGGGGAAGGGGGGGGTGGGGGAGTGTGAAAGGGACAGGGAGTGAGTGGTAGAGGATGGCTGAGTGCGTTGGCGAATTGTTGATTGCTATTACCGCTTGGCGCTCCTAACTCAAATTGCAAATGTTGCACAGCGTGTGACAATAAATGGCATGGATTTTCATTTTAATGTAATTAAATTTTCTGCGGACAGCAAAGATTGTTTTTAATTACATGCAATCAGTTGTCTTACTTGATTTTTGTTTACATCTTTTTTGTGTGTTGTTTTGCAGTTTTACTGCTTTGTACGAGATTGTGGTGGCTCAAGCGCCAGTGCCAAAAGCGTTGTCATTTCATTGCAATTGTTTTTCTTGGCAACCCGTTTATGCTGCCGCCGCCGCTGCTGCTGATTTCTTAAGTAATTTCAACGTTTTTGTGCGACAATAGAGCGTACTTATGTAGCTGTCAATTGCGTGCTTTGGTAGCAGCCCTGCGAAGCTATGGTTGAGTGGTGAAGCGGCGTGAGTGCTTTTGTCATTCTTGGCGCTATTGTCACTGATGACACTCTTGTTGTATGTATCAGCGGCAAAAGGATGATGACGACCCGCTTTGGTGATAAAAAGTATAACAACAGCGCTAATAAATCAAAGTGGTGCAATTGTTGGCGCTGAGTGTTGAAAATTGCTATTGCCATTGACATTTACTGCCGCTAAAAAGCTTTAGCGTTGCTCAGCTGTGATTTTTCGCTGCCAGTTTAGTAATTTTTTTTTGCAGTAATATTTGTTGCTGTTGAATTTCATTAAGTTTTCGATCATAATATCTACTTTTTTATACCATTTTTCTAAATACAATTTTCTTCAATTAATTTTTTGGCTACTTCAAAATGTGAAAATTTATTTTCCATTAGTTGCGCACTATATGCGGCGTTCAGTTACTCAGAAGTGCACATAGTCATAAGTGCACATATGAAACCGTTGACTGGCAAAATATTCGTTCAATAATTTATTTCATTTTCTTAGTTTGCTAAAATGTCACTCAAAACTTTGATTAATTAACTAAAAACTGATATCTGCACCTATTGCATTTCAATAAAGTGCACTTGAATGCAAAAAGGTACAATTTTATTAAAAAAAAAACTAGCAAGCTTTCGAACTTATTGCTCTAATACACCGGGAAAAGTTTAATAACATATTTTTTTAAGTAGGAAATATGGAAACTTGAACTTAAAAACTCACTGACGTGTTCATTTTCACAAATAATTTTAGTTAAATAAATAGAGCAGGGACCGATTCACTGTGAAGAATTTGGTCTACAAGTAAGTGATACATGCCAATCGATTTCTTTTTTCACCCAGAATGAAATTTTAAAATAAATTTTTATTTGCAATTTTTGTGCAAAATTAAAAAAAAAAAATTATTTTTGATTTTTATTTAATAAATCCAAAATAACAATTACTTTTGATTTTAATCTAAATAATCTGCAAATAACAGTTATTTTTGATTTTTATATTATGCGTCTTAGATAACAGTTACCGCAGACTTTTATTTATAAAAGTCATCAATAAAAATCAGTCAGGGACTTTTACATTTAAAAATCATCAATATAAATGAATTACCGACTTTTAGTTTTTAAGTCCTTCGTATAAAAGTCATTATAATTTTTCGCAGTTAAGAAGTTGTTGGAGAACAAAAGTTTACTACGACTTATACAAATGACTTTTACAAGTATGATTCAAAAAATAAAAGTCAATGACCGATTTATATTGATGACTTGTAAAAGTTAAATTCACTGACTGATTTTTATTTATAACTTTTATGAATAAAATTCTTCAATAACTGTTATCTAAGACATTTTATTTCAAAATTAAAAACAACTGTTATTTGCAGATTATTTAGATAACAATAAAAGAAATGTTATTTTGGATTTATAAAATAAAAACCAGAAATAACTGTTATTTAAGGAGTAATTAAATAAAAGTAAAAAAAAATAACTGTTAAGGAGTGATTTTTTAAGGAAACTTGTAACTGTTACGGTGCTTGGAATAGGGACAATATGAAAGAGGCAGGGAAGTCACCTTTTGATTCGACAGTATGAAGGCTGATCAAACGATGTCGTCTACATACATATATATGTACAGTGACGGACAAAACTGTAACATGGTGTAACACTTTTTACTTCAGTCATCGCTATCTTTCCAAGTTCTAACGACTTTCATACTTTTGTTGTATGTTATTATTGGTACACCTGTACTTCCTCTCTCATAATAATTTGAAGTCAATCCAACAACAATAATAAAAACAGCAGACAAAAATGTAAATTAAGGCAGATGTTACAGTTTTGCATTTTACAGGTTTTTTTTACTTATTTAGTTGGAAGTCAGATGACTTTTTTCTGTATTGTAATTTATTGAAGAAGTTATCACCAGTAAATAATATAGTTAGTTATAGATAGATTACTCTGCCACAGCTTCCTCTCTCCAGGATCAGGCACCAACTACTTGAGTCAGCTCAATAAGGGCATCCAAAAGTTAGCCTCTAAACCTAAGTGCCAGGTCATCTATGTACATAGGAAATTTCAAGTTGCTAATAAACATTCCAAGTATGCGGCAAGTCGGGCAATAAATAGGACTTTTAGAAATGTTTTGATCACTTCACGAATTTAAAGTAATTTTTGCCCTATTTTCTGGTGATGGACCCGTATTTATCCTTATCGTCAAGACTAAGAAATGGCTGCAATTGGAATAGAATTTCGACGGGAAGGATAGTCTATGCCTTTAGCTATGTCCTCCGTGGTAGAGCTTTACATCTTGCTTTCCGTTTTCCCCCTACAACCCTATTTTTAACCGGCTTATAGAAAAGTAGGAGGTTATCAATTCGTCGGAATATATTTTTTTGTTTATGTATGTTATGTTGTTTTTCCTTTACGTGCATTTAAGCTTTATATCGTTTGCTTCTGTATGCATACTTATGTATGTATGTATGCATGAATGTTCTCGCAATATAACAGCACACGTATTTTCTTAAGAAAAAGTCAATACAAAAGGTGTACAAGACAGTTGGTAATGAAATTAATGCATCATTTTCATTATTAAGAACATCCATTAACATTTCTTTGGTTCATTAGATTAAGTATGCTAAAAGGAATTTCGATTGAATTATACCTAAATTTGCTTTCCACCAAATGTAGAGTTGAACGACATCGAACGGTGTAATGGCCATATTTATTTCATTAGCAAATGTTAACAAAGTTAAATTTGTTTCCAGCTATCAGCTATACAAATACTCCTGCAGCAAATATTAAGGGTATTCACCGAATTGAGCAAGTGAACTGGTACAATTTTTAGCAACCAGATGAGTCAAACTGTTAAAATTTTTGGGTGTAACCTAAAATTATTCCATAACGGGTAGATGAAGGGGCAGTTTGATCGTAAAATTATACTGCTTTAAATAACGAAATGTCTTATCTCACCAATTGACAGGGGGCAATTTTTAATTAATCAAAAATTATTGACAATTAGCGCATTGCTGCTAAAATCACTGACGATAATCGTTCTTAATCGGAGGTTTTCATCTAATGCGTGGATGGTGGCGAACGTCATTTTCATAACGAAGGAAGCGCCCGACTTATTTATTCTAAGAACGATTAGGAAGACGATTACGTGTTGGGCATAGACCCAAAAATAACTCTACAGCCATATACGAAGACAGCTCAATACTAAACCCAAAAGTGGGAAGAAGTATACACTCAAAAGGTCTCTCCTTGAATTTGGATAATAGGCCTGGATTGCTACGAATCCTCTTCGATAGTGGGAGATATAATGCATGGAAGTTCTTAACAAGTTGGGACGTACATACTAAATACAAGGTACCTATGTAGCAAACAAACTTTCGGGAAAGTGAATTCTGCCATAAACCACTCTTCTACTACTTTTAGGACGACCCCATAAATCTATCCCCAGCATCGGTAGAAAAGGTCCAGTCTATCTAGAACGTACCTATTTCGGCAAGCGATCGGAATTATTACAGCCCACCGCTTAAACGTCAATGAATTCCGTTGCAGCCTTTGGTATGAGGAAGGAATTGAAAGCAGCTGCCACTGCACTGCCCTAGTGGTGGTTGTAAGATTCTCATTATTAGAATAACTGAAACTCATGAATTTTGCGAATTAACCAATTTGTTTTGTTTTTAAGTAAGCCGTTAGGGACACAACAAGACCAGCCCGATCTAACCTATTTAACGCAGTAAAAAGCGATGCAAATTTGCGTATTATTAACAAATTTTTATTCTATCCAAAACCAACAAAAATTCGCTGTCAGTATTCATAACAACGATAGTTGGGAGAACAATTTAAACAAAATGCTTTTATGGAAAATAAACTTCATTCAATCTACTAATCTACTGCATTTTTCAGCGGCGCACTTGTAATCTTGAAAAAGTATGCGGATTTCCACTGACATAATACTCGGTGATATTTTGTAATCAAATCGCGTAAAAAAATATTAATTTTTTGTGCATACACATCTGCATCAAAGGCTGTAATCGTCAAAGAAATATTAGATGGAGCTTGTCAAAACACAGTAGAAACGTTGATGTGTGACTTGGGCGGCTGAAACGACTGTCACTGAATTTGTAGAAAATATTCGCATTTCTAAAAAAATATTTCAATGCGTGTGTATGTAGTATGTATGTAAATATTGAGCAGTGTAATACAAAACATAACAGAGGACATTTGAAAAATAATTACATACATATGTATATAAGTAAATGATTGATTTCTTGTATTCGTGTTGAATGTTTTATGAGCGACTTAAACAAACAATTTCAACAACTTTGAGCTTATTAAATTAATAAATTTTAAAACAAATGTGACATTAAAAATTGCGTAGCGCATGCAAATCATAATTGACGCATGTTTGCTAAATGAATAAATGAAATATAAATTTCCATTGGAGTAAAATACATTTTGCGCGCGCGTCGATTATTTATTCAAAGTGCATTTTACAGCTGTTGTTGTTAATTGTTGGTTGTGTTTGCAATTTGTAATTTTAATAGCATCGCTTTGTTGTGTGAACATGCTGTTGTCTCTTGTGCGCTGCATCAGCGCGCATTTGCAGCATTCATTATTTAATAGAAACAATGGATTATGGCGCTAAATAAAGTAGAAAAAAAAACCAAAACAAAATAAAATGAAATGAAATGAAATGAAATGAAATGATTCGAATAAAATTACTCTAACTTGTATGTGCAATTGTATTGCTTTTTGTTTTCGAAAGGCTGTTGCAATGCATTTTGCAATTAAAATGATATGTTTATACATATATATGTTTATTCAACTCTCGGTGAATGTCCTTACAGAGAAATCTACTGGCGCGGAACTGGTGAAATTCCGAGAATACGGTGCATTTTATTACTCTAAAATTTGTAA
Organism: Rhagoletis zephyria; assembly: GCF_001687245.7. NCBI lineage: Eukaryota > Metazoa > Arthropoda > Insecta > Diptera > Tephritidae > Rhagoletis > Rhagoletis zephyria. The sequence continues at coordinate 19,217 of NW_016162988.1, read as the reverse complement.
GAGCACTGTAAATAAAACTTGTTTTTTGAATTTTTAGGCAAAAAAAAAAATTATTTTTTTAAACTGTTGTACCCTCTTTTTAAAGGCGCCGTTGTAATTGTTTAATATATATAAAATATATATATATACATATATATATTTTCTTAAACTGTTGTACCCTCTTTTCAAAGGCACCGTTGTAATTCTTTTACATTGTAAAGCGTAATTTAGACATTTTTAGAAAATTAAATAGAAAAAAATAAATTTAATTAGAAACAAAAGGCAAAAATAAGTTCAAAAAATTAAAGGCAAGTAAAAAAATTATTTTTATTTTTCAACAATAAAATCTAGAAAATAAAAAAATAAATCAAAAGAAAAATTAAATACGTTCCTAAAAAATCAACGAAAGTAAGGAATTATTTTTATTTTTAAAACATTAAAATATGTTTCTAAAAATCAAACGAAATTAAATAAATATTTTTCCTTTTAAAAACATAAAATCTAAAAATTAAAGGAAATGAAAATGTAAAAAATTATGAAGAAAGAAAGAAAAATAAGTTCCAAAAAATTAAAATAAATAAAAAAAATGATTTTTAAAACATTGAAATCTAAAAGTTAAAAGATTATTAAGTTTATAAAACAAAAAATATTAAAAACAAATAAAAAAGACAAAAACTATATTCTTTAAAATTAAAAAAACTAAACAAATATTTTAATTTTTAAAACAATAGTATCTAAAAATTGAAAGTAAATTAAAAAAAGTAAGCTGGTTCGATCTCTGCTGAAGTCTACAGAAAGAAGTTTGATGAGGAGTTGTGAGGACCCCCAATAAGGCAGCCGTAATTTTTGTCGCCTTAGACTTTGTTGCTTTTTCCATTTTCCCTGAAAAAATAGTGGTTAAAGCTCAAATAAAGTGGTTGAGAAAAAGATTTACTTCAAAAAAGAATAAAATGCATAAAATTAATTTCTGGAAATTAACTGAAAATAAAAAAATGTATGTTTGTAATATTAAAACAATAAAATCCAAAAATTAAAAGAAAATTAAATAAAAAATGAATTTTAAAAGAAAGAAAATAATTCCGCTGACAGAAGTTTCGAGCGTAGGCGCTCCTTAAGCTTAGAATCTAGCTCTAAAAAAAAATAACAAAATAAATATTTTTTATTATTTCTGTTGCTTGAAAAAACACTTTGCTTTTGCTATAAATTTTCTTGAAGAAATAAATATACGAGCATTTTTTTCTTGAGAGAAATTTTGATAAAAGAAAAATTCTTTTCCATTTCTTGTTCGTCATTTTATATGAATTTTTTGTTTTTCTTGGAAACTGGAAACAGCCCATTAACCATTAAATCTTAAATTTTGACGAAAATCATCATCAGAAATCGGAAACCCTTTGCACATACACCCGGTTTCAAGATAACTAGAAGAACACTAGTTAGTACCGAGGGAGAATCTAATAAAATATTGGCGTAGTAAATTGCATGGCATACATACATACGTTGGCGAAATCTTAAATAGGGACGCAATATTTTAAAAAGTTTTAGCTATTTTTTTAGTTATTGTTTATAGTATTTTATGATAGTAAATACATCGACGGCTGAACGCCCTATTTCAGAATTCGATTCAAAAACGCTCTATCTCAGAAAATCATTTTCAAGATCGTACAAAGTATGTTCGAAATTTTTTTATGCAGAAAATGAGCAACACCATCAACAAAAAAAAAAAATTGCCAAAAATCAACGGCAGCCCTAGATACTTTGAACTTTGCTATATTAAAATTGAATGGGCTGTAAAACTGCATACTATTTTTTTAAAGAAATATTATTAAAAACTTTAAATTCTGACGAAACTTTGTCGAATTTTCCTCATTTTTGTACAAAGTTTAAAGTTCAGCTACATATCGTCACCTTAAATGTAAAAAGACATACCAACACCATCACTGAATTCGAAAAATTCGTGACAAATAATTTTTTTTTCATAAAACGACTTTTTGCATTTCAGGTGATGATATGCTTTCAAAAATATTAAGCCAAAAAAAAAAAAAATGGCCAAAACTTCTTAAAATATCGCGTACCTATTTATGTTATCGCCACGGTATTTGTAATGAATCTCTTTGAAACGAAATATTTACGTAGGCATTACATGAACAAACATGTGAACATTAGGGTGGTGAAAAAAAAATTTAAAAGTTTAAAATGTTAACCTCTCATACCCTTAGACTTTTCTAAATGGAAAAAAGAATATCCGTATTTTTTTGTTTAAAGAAGTAATGATATAATTGTCTCAAAACCCATGAAGTTTTCCTATGTATTTTATTTGGGGGCAAAATAATTGGTTTTCAGAATTCTATACCATTTGTACGAAAAAGTGTTTTTTCTCTCTATATACATGGAAAACCTAATGGGCTCTGAGGCAGTTGTAAATATAATTTTGTTTAACCAAAAAATTCGGGTATTCTTTTTAGAATTTAGAAAATTCGTAGGACCCAGGGGGTGAGAGCTTAACATTTTAAACCTTTTTCCCCCCATCGCATGCATTTATGGACCACCCTAGTGTACATTATCTTGTTAAGCTTTGCTGTTTTTTTTTTTTAAATTTGTCTGGTTGTGTTAACATTTATTTTAATTGCCTGCCAACGAGTTTGTCATCTATTCACACATTTGAATTTGTGTGTATTTTTATAATTTTAATACATGTAAGATGAGTAAAATGAATAAAATTGTTTGCATTTCAGTCGCTTTTCCAAAGTTTATTGAATTATTTATTTATGGCTCAAATTTCGAAATTTATGGATGTAACATTTTCCATATGTAAAGTGAGCAACGAAGAGCTCGTTAAAAAATTCGATATTAAACCCTGGTTACGTTTAGTGTTAGAGTAGCTATGTATGATTTTAAAATAGTATTAAGAAGTTTGTGGACGTAGCAACCTCAGTTGCTCTTTCTTAACCCAAATTGTGATTAAATTTATTTTTTTATTTTTTTTTGGTTTCTAGTATATACAGGCTAAAAGTAGCTTAAAAGGAAAGAAGAAAAAGATGTCTACAACTTTGGGAGTAGTAAGCTGTAAACACGCTTTTGTCGCAAAGAAGCGCTTATACTTACTAATTTTTACCTGAAAATGATGACTGAGAGATAGATCACGATTTATTCTGTTTTACTCGTGGTCGCTAATTACGAATCTGAAGCAATATTTTTTTTTTCATTCAAAATGGTGGATCCAATATGACGGAAGATTTTTTTAAATTTAGCGGACTCAATTAGAGTTCATTACTCGCGGGGTCTCGGGATCACTGATTGCGCATCTAAAGCCAGATTGGAAAAATTGAAAACGGCGAACCTAGACGAGGTGAGAATGTTACTCATACGCCATGTACTTACGTTTACCATTTTGCTCCATTTTAGAAGGGTTGGATTGGTGGCCTGTGACACCCGGTATATGTATTTGTTGGTTCCTATACAACACGTAGGCCAAGATGAAGGCGCTGAATTGATATTTTGTTTTTAATGCTTACTCTTTAAATAAACAATATTCAGATTTTCATTTTCCACTTTTATCTAAATATTTTCTACTTGAAATTAGCTAGGAAATCTTATCGATTCTTTGACCACTGATATGAAGAGCAAAGCCTTATACATAAAATGTCTTAAACATAGATGTGTGTGTGTACGCACGTTTTTGTGTTTAATAGATATGTAAGTACATTTTCATAAATACATATTTTTTTGGACAGCAAAAATTTATTTTAAGCAATCTGAAGTTTATCGTTTTGTAATTTCCAACATTTTATTGCATTGTACAGCACATATTTATTTGCTTTTTCCTACAAAAACAAAAACAAAAAAAAAACATAAGCACAAGACAGTTCAATTGTGTTTACTTAGTATACTTTACATATACGTACGCTTATCATTTTGCAGAAAATCGCCAATTGACCGTTTTCCTTATCCATTCCTGCTTTAACTAAAAGCATTTACATTGTAAATTTTAGCATTTAGTAAAGGATGGCAAGCAAAATAACCGAGAGCCGATGTCCTGCGGCCGTCATGGTTCAAATAATGGAGCAATAAAATGCTATATAAAATTGCCTAAAATTGTAGCAGCGATTTAATAAGTATGTATGTATGTATGTGTGCATCTTGTAACAGCTCTATTTATTTTAGAGCAACGGAGTTTATTTTTATTACTTATATTGCTTTTTATACATGTACATATGTATGTATGTATGTATTTATTCTATTCCATTGTTGGCGACCCGCTGGCGTGGTCAGCTGAACTCAACATCCAGCGCCCACTCGCAATCAGCCGCCGCCCCCGCCCCCGCCAAAGCAATTTCAACGCCAGTCGCCAGTCGCCAGTTGAAGTGTTCTTGATATTTGAAGGTCGGCAAACATGAAATTATATTATCGAAGCCATTAACTTGGCCCACTAAGAAATGTGCTGGGAAATTTCTTTATAACCACCAATTTTGAGCCTTTCGGGCCAACGCTTACGAATCGATTTGATGGCAATGGTCATCTTTTTTTTTCATCGTCGGACATTTGAAGTGCGCAACGTTGGAATTTCAGCGCAGTCAAAGCAATGAAAGCGTTAAGTGGACGAAAGCTAAGGCAAATGAGTGAATTGTGTGTCTTTGTGCCACATTTTTACCCTTTTTGGCGGACATTAAAGATGGGCCATGCTAAATATGTGTATGTATTGTTAAAGGAAAACTGTTGTTTTTTGTTTTTGCTTTGGCTGCTTTGTGCTTTTACAATTTTTAGATATGAAACTCTTGCAATTTTTGCTTAGTACTTTTTTTTTAATTTTTTCTTTCGTACTTTCTTTCGTTTTCATTAGGTGTATGTATGTAAGTGATATTTTAGTGCCTGATTGTTGTCCGAAATTAGTCAGTTTTATTTTTTTAATTATCTACTTTGTGGTCAAATATAATTGCTCAATCATGAAACGAATTGCAAGCGTTGCGTCCATTACTTTTGGTTTAATTATGACATATAAAAAATACGCAGACTGTTAACAAAAAATTCTGCCTTGGTTAAGGATATCAAAAATAAAATCACGCAAGAAGACAATGGAATGAAAATTTATATTTTTCTTGCGAGCTTTTCATTTTTCTGTTTATTGTTTACACTGTCAGATTGAAATACACGGTTGAACGCAAAAACTCCTAAAAAAAACTGGAATACAACTCACGTATAATCCACAAAGGTCCTGAAGGGAAAACTATGCTAACGCCTGAATGATTAAGCGCTAGCGTATTCTAGCAGCATGCTACTTTTGCTCTATGTCTCATTGTTTCATGCACTGAAATTTCGTGTATGCGCTGTTCGGCACTTGGGAATGAAGAAATGTGGAAAATGGTAAAATTTAACGCGCTACCACGCCCACAGCTCTTATGGGCGGAAATAGTAAATGTTAGCCGATTTTGATGAAATTCAGAGCATATGCTGGTTTTAACGAGAAAAGCTTAAACCTGAAAGATCGTCAAAATCGGTATACATTTTCATTCAGTAATTCTAGAAAAACAGGCGCAAATTAAAAAAAAATTATTTTTTGATGAAATTCGATGTCCCGGCTCGTTTAAGCCAGATATTTTCAACTTGGATGATAATAAAGAATTTCTTATTACGGCGCCCACCTTTTACACAACTTTTTTGGCTCCAAGTACTAAATTGGAAATTTGAATTTTGGAGAAAACGAACAGGCACATTTACATATTTATTTCTAAAGAAGTTCCTATATTTTCATTTGAAAAATGACAAAATGAAAACATTTACAATAACTGCATACTAAACTGTGTGCACGATATGTATTTACACTGAAATTTTCAATTTTACTTACATTTTATACAACAAAAGCTGAGCTAAGGCAGGCAGGAGGACTCTTGCCGTCGAAATCGGATCTCGTCGAGAGAAGCGTCCATTTTTGACTGAATGCTGATTGTGATTAATAGATGGGTGGTCACTAATATTTACACCCTCTTTAATTTCCACTTTATATTACATGTTATTTATTTTATGTGCAGCCCAGACTCTTTCCCTTCAGCTCTACAATAATTATTCAATAAATTTTCCTTGAGCTGGCTCTCGCAGCTGGAACTATGTATTTGAGATATGACACGCATATTTAATGCTTACTTGTCCTTTTTAAATATCCCTTTTTAAAGTAAGCACTCGAAAAATTTTACACTCACAAAATTATGTAGAATTTCAAGGTAAACTGTTTTATACATTTCAAAAGATTTATAAAATTTTAAAGCATTGTTTGACCACAGATATATTCAAAAACTGCTCGTCAATCAGATTGGTTTTTTATATATACGCACAAGTGCCAAAATTTATTCAAATTATTTGCGACAAAATCAAAATTTTTTCTTACAAATTTATTTTTTTCGCATTGCTCCTAACTTAAGCTCGTGTCGTAATTGCAAATATGCATTTTTATTTAAAATTCTTTTTGGTTCGGATTAGCTGGATATTTTGCTATGCATCTGCGTAATTACTTTTTCAGAATTCCCTAATCCGTTTTTACTACTTTTGGCCGCTGTAGTTCCATAGTGTGACACCGTCTTGTTGAAACCACATATTGTCCAGGTCCACATCAACTGTCTCAGGCCCTTCTTCCGCAATGAAGGAAAGGACTTTGTGACTTTGTATGAACCAACCACCAAATTATTGTCTTCAATTGGTTGCCATGGCAGCCTGCAAAATAAAAGCGTGTTATCGGATGTTCTATCCGATATGTTGTTCTCTTTACAACTAAATAGAAAAAGTTGTGATTTTTTTGCTCAATGGCATTGTATTCGTAATAATGCTGTATATAAGCATGGTGTGTATAAGCAACTAAATACTTGATACATTAAAGTGTAATTCCAAAACTTTTGTCTTGAAACGTAAATTATTCCACAAGCAGACATAAATAGTGTACAATAACTTAATGCGAATGTACTTCCAATGCAAGTTGAGAAATAGTATAGCTGAGCATAGTGCTATGCCGAAGAAGGATATGCATAAGTTAGTAATAGTTTTCAGTTTCAATTAAGATTACATTCTCACCATAGAAGCGAGTGAGTACATACATACAAAGCAGCCGTAGATCTAGATACTATTATACTACTAACGTTAGCGCGATTCAAAACGTGTGTCCGGCACAACAAGCAAGAATGGGTTAATGAAGAAAACAAACTTGCTACACACAAACATACATATGTACATATTTTCATACGTATACTAATGTATGTATCTCTAAATACATTCATTCATATATTTGCGCAGCCTTAGCAACCAATTTGGCGCGGTAATGCAATTTTTAATGAAGAAACTTTACAACTTACTCAACTCAATGCTGGGCTTTAAATAGGATTTTGAAAGCACAAATGAGACTAAATATCTACTTAGAAAGTGGGTGCATTAAGGTTGGCTCATTTCTTGGTAAATTATTAGGTATGATAAAATATCGAACGACATACATTAGTGGTAGGTATATACTCAGTTTGCTACGGATCCACCAAGAACAATAATAATACTTGGTACGATCATGCAAGAGTAAGATTTGCCAAGGTATCACGGATTGAAGGATTTTAATGCTTTACATAAGAGTCGAAATATCCGAAGAGGTTACACTAGAGTGGTTCAAAAATGCATGTCTATATCGAAAAAATATACCATTTATTATTTCGAAATCAAAAAAAAAATATTTAGAGGTCGCTCAAGGTGCACAAAATATTCTCCATATATTTTATATGGGAAAAAAATGTTCGTGGCAATGGTATAAAATTTTCGAAAATCAATGTTTTTGATAGGAAAACTTCAGGGGACTTCCAATAATAATAAATACCCAATTGTTTATTTAAAATTTGTTTAATACTAACTATTTTTTATGGGTCCCCTATAATTATGGGGGACATATAAAAATAGTTAATATTAAAAAATAGCTTTTGTCACATATAAAATGCACTTTGAGCGCTTTGAGCGACAAAAAAGAAACAAGCGTGTATTTTTTTCGGTATAGAACAATCCTGGGGAGAGCATCAAAATTTAGACTTTTTTGGACCACCCTAGTGTATACGTTTAATACTCAGCTCCACTATGTTACTATTTGCTTATACACCTTTAACACTTAATATGTAAATTCGTATTATATGTACAATATGTGTTTATTTATACCTACCTTAGTTTATAAATATGTATAGTATATACGAATTTGCTTATTTCGCACTTAACTACTAAGATAGTAGAAAGTAAGAAACGAAGGTGTTTTCAAAAACATCGTCTTGAGCACACCCAATATAGTACATTTCGCACCTTAAATCAAAAATAGCCACAACTCAAAAAATACCAAATCTTCAGTAGAGCCAAAAAACGGTTGATGCTGCGGCAGCGATGCATGCAAAACGAAATGAGTTTTAATAGTATTTTTCCAATTAACAAACATGGTGATGAAGAAGAAATTTTGGCGGACTTAGGTATAGGGTCTTTCGACTGTTTTGTGGAAAAAAATAAATTTGAAAATATTTACTTGAGGCAATTTTTTGAGTAAGAGTGTATTTCAGTTTGTAAATATCCGCCTGCAGTATGGTGCCAAAACTTACGCATTTATTCATGTTGTACATACATATATGTATAATTACATGTAACTATATGTAGTATTTGTTGTAGTTTTGCTATAAATCGCAAGTTTAAACGTAGAGGGTTGTTACAATTGTATTTGCACCTCAATTGTGTGAATACACACCTACATAACTACAAGCGTTGAGACATTGCTTGGTATACCCACCTGCTTTAGTAATTATTTCGAAGGTAAATTTTTGAGCGACGGAACATTTCAGGAGCACGGACACAGTCGACAGAGTTAGTGAACTTTTTATTTACTATAATCGAATACGCGAAAAAATTCATTAATCTGCCCTTCAAACACATTTGCTGCAGGTTATATTGATCAGTTCATTTGTATTTGTAATGTTCTTTGTAAACTCTCTCTCGAACAAGGCTTCATATAGTATATTTTGTTCATCCTCAACACCCCTTATTTGAACCCCTACAATAAGAAATGCTGGTATTATTACATTTTTTTCTGTAATCCACGAAAATCCAAATTTATTTTGAGATTAATTTGCTGGGTTATTTTTTAATTTTTATTTTTATTTTTTTTTGTTTTTATTTTTCATGCATCTTCAGATGTTGGTGAGTTCTCTTGTTTGTTAAACCTTCTTCATAAGGACCATAGCACTTCACAGTTGTCTGGTTTGGATCACAGATCTTTGTGTTTTCTCGCTCGATCACAAATCGGTGGTTATGTGTAGGTTCTTGTTCATATGCGGGAGTTATCTCTAGCAATTCTCTTATATAGAAGAAAAATTATTTTCTATCGTTTTTGTTTGGACTAGCCCACTAGTATTTTTATACATACATATAAGTACATATATACGCTTTCGTGCAACTTAAATACGACATGGCATTCATGAGATAGTTAACTCTTTGGAGAAAAGTTTAATTAATTTCTATTGTCTGGGTATTAAAAGGAAAGTTGTTTGAGCATCTATTACCTATGATTATTTGCATCTAATTTTATGAAGATTGCAATGCTCAGGATTACTATGAATAGATGATACGAGATAATAATGAAGCGTTGCTTTGAGTTAAGAAAATCACTATTTGCTTGTGGTTGCTGACGACGTAATAATTGAGATATTAAAATCTTAAATATTTAGATGAAAATATTTACCTATTTTTCTGAATCAAATTTTGTAAAATTAGCTTATTTCTTTAAGTATAATTGAGTAATAAGATACTTTTGGCTTAAGAAATCAAAACTTTTTACTTAAGACACCGTGCGACAAAAACAAAAAAAAAATAAAAACGCACGAATGAATCGATATGTTCACGTAACTATAGGTCAAATATAGTAAAACTGGGTTTTTGGTTTTTCAGTCTGACGTCAGGATTTTTTTCAAAGAACTTTGAAATTTTAAAGATATGATTAATTCAAAAAATAATCAGTGCAGTGTAGAATAACAATGTGGGTAAATGAGAGATGAAATTCTGTAGAATTTAAAAACAATAAAGTTTTTTGGTTTACAAGGACGAATAGGTACTGAAAATACGCTTGTAATAAATTTAATGTTTTTAGGTTAATAAAGTTTGCAGGATGAGATTAGATGATGAGGTGGTGCGTATAATTAGTCCTCAAACAATAATTAAAAAAATAATAAAATATTAAAAAATTTCAAGGATATTGAGGACAAAAAGTGTAAAGGACATTTTCCATACCCATTCGTCCTTATGCACCAACAAATTTATTCTGTAATAATTCTACAGAGCTTTTGCTTTTATATGAAACCCTAACTGTTATCCTACACTGCACTTAATTTTTTAAATAATTTTTTAAAATAATCATATTTTTTAAATTTCAAATAAAAAAATCCTGACGTCAAAAAAGAAACTATGTACGCAGTTTTACTTTAATTTACCCAAAGTTTGGCGAATAAATTTTTGTTTTTTTTTGTGCAAAATTTGCTGTCGGTGTTATGAACCGTTCTTCCAATCTACTTTCATTTTTGTGTAAAAAAATTTAAACTTTAACAAGGAAAAAATATCAGATATTTGGTTTTTTATTTTTCCTGTTCCTTTGCGAAAAAAAAAAATCATGTTAATAGCTGATTAAAATAGATGCATAAAAAAATAAGTAGTGAATGGTCAAATAAAAATGTGCTAAATTATTTGTATGGAAAAGAAACAGGAAATAATGTTACTCATACGCCATATCGTACAAGGCCCTGCGCCCTATGAACGACATACCCGTATCTACATTAACATTTTCCATGTTCAAGCTTGAATTTTTTTTGAAAACAAATGACGTTTACGTAATTTTAAGAGTTAAAAAAAAAAAAAACTCTTTCGGCAAGGACAAAAACCAAACATAAACATTAATAAAATTGCTTGCAACTGAATATAAATCAGTGGCTTCTCCAACTATTTTTAATTGCATTCGAAGCAAACCCTTTTTCGTTTATATTTCCTTTGTTAAAATCACATAAATTACGAGTACGAGGCTTTTGTGAATTTTTCTTTCAGATTATCTGCAGCGCTATTGTTCGGCGTTGAAAGCTGACACTTTTGTAAAATGCTTAACAGTCATTAAATAGACCACAAAGTGACAGCTTTAAATGCTAATGAGTTTTTAATTACACACGCAGCCTTGTAATGAAATATGTATTCGTATTTCTGTGCAGCTACTCCTATCTTCAAATGGCAAAGCATATGCAGTTATACATACATATGTACATATATTAGTATGTAAGTGCCTACGTATGTATGTATTGTATATGCTTGCGCCACAAAGTACTAAAAAGTGGTAATAAATTACAGAAAGAAAAAAATCAATTAAGCCACATTGAGGAAAATTCTTTCCAAGTGCATATTTTTGTTTTACCGAGTTGCTGAATTTGTTGTTTTGCTTAACAGCGCCTCAGTGAAAATTATTCCAAAGTTGTTAAATTACTTTTTTTTTTAATTCTATGTATGCGCACATTGTACTTATTTTATTTTATTTTATGTTATTGTAGTTATCGCCTAAGGCAAATGGAGCGAGCATCCGGCGCTGTCGACTGCAGCCAACAACAGCTTTGAAGTGTCTGCTCTTATTCCTTACCATTCGCCTGCAGGACACTGACACTTCTGTTATTCAAGTGTACCATAAGAGTTGCCATGTAATGCCTGTTGACTGGAATTTTAATGTTTATTTGCTTTAAAAAATATTTAGAGCGAGTATGTAGAAGGAAAACAAGACACCAACGGTTGGTAAGGATGTTCCAAAAGAAATTAAATTTTAGACTGAAATTAGGTGCATACATAGGTTAGGATCCATTTGGATAAGGTCTATCGGAGGAAGCCTTACAGCATGAATTCCGATCGGTCTATGAATGGTAAGAGCTTGCACCAGAACAAGATAAGTGACTGGTTCGGCATAAAGAGCGCCCTCGTCCGACGAAGCTTAACCGGTAGCTCTAACCTCCATGTATTTCTAGGTTTTCGTCCAACATTAGCTGCGCTGACTACATAAAAGTCTTTCTGTTCAGAAGGACTCAACTTGTAACCATTGTACCATTGTAACCAACTTCTAACTAAGGGAACTGATTGTCGCCTGGCTATCAGAACAGATATTTACCTACATAAAGAGTTTTACACTTGTAGGCAGCCTGCCCGCTGCTACATTTTAGCGGAAGATGCCCCTTCTACTTTTTCACCTTTGATCCTTCCGTGAGTAAGTTTCTAGTGCCATGTTTATAGAACTCCGCCCAGTCCTCCGGGGATGGTATGTGGTTGAGCACTGAGCGGCATTTCTGAACAGCTGAGCGGCATTTCTGTATGGCGCCGCTCAGCCGCACGCCGTTTTGCCGCTCATTGTGTGGCCTCGACCTAAGAAAGCTTGCTGTCGGTGGTCAAACTTATATACTTAAGGTAGACTACCATTAGGGGGAAGTTAAAAGGTTGGGACTTATATTATATTGTGAAAAGTAAGGGATCCGTCTCATTTGGGGCTTCACCAAAGCCGCTGGTTAGCTCAGCTGTTAACCCACCTTAGGGATTTCTTACTTTGTTCTTAGAGGTAGCCAAAGTAGTAGTTTCCTATGAATATGAGTACTTTGGTATCAACCTGGAAGACCACTCCATATTCCCCTTTCTACAAAGTTTTCAGCAGGTCGTTGACGGAAAAGTCTAAATTAATCGTGGGAGATACGTCTCCCAGGGATTTTGGATCATTCAGTCTCTCCTCGTTTCTCTTAAAGACGCTTGAGGGACTGGTTGATCTTCGTCCAATCAGCATCCGTTCTGTAAGTGCAGCTCGAACAGCTCTAAACATAGCTATAAGTATTATAGATCACAGAAGGAGAAGGAAGTTGATCTTTCAATAGAAAAGTGAAGAAATGTGAGATCTTGTACGCCTTGAAGGAAACTCTGACCACCATCCAAGGTTTTAAAATTATGTAGAACTTTATAAAATGTAGCTTCTACATAATCTGCTTAAATGGAGAGGGGTCAACAAACGTTGCAAATTTCTACAACTGAGGTGGCATGATGCCGTTGGTATCTTAGTTGAAAGAGTTGATAAGAAAAAGCAGACGGTAGCCATCCAAAATTGTATAGGTGCTGCCTACCAAGTAGACCTGCCCGATTTCAAATAATTCGGAAAGTTAGCTTCATATTGTGTGAGCTCTCGGTGATCATTACTAAGTTTCTTCCGTCATTCAACAGGTACCCTAAAGTAGCGGGACGCCTAGAGAGGATTCATGGCTACCGTATACGTATTAGCAGAAGTCTCAGAATGGATTGCGTTAGCCGCAGTAATCACGGATTTGATAAAATCTGTTAGCTCGAATACCTAAGATCAGAGATCCGTGGTTCTATAAAGACCATCGCTTAGGAAAATCTGATGATATAAGAAAGAGTGACCCCAATAAGAAATGCGGCACTTCAGATAAGAAAAAACCATGGTGAGATCAAGGACCTTCTCCGTGCCATTAGCCATTAGCAAGCTGGCACATTTTCCCAATTGCATTGATGAAATATTCGAAAGTCACTCAAAACCAGTCGATGTGCAAAGAAAGCTCACATAAAGTGCTGCAAAGAAATATCAGAAATAAAAATTGTCTTTTTTAGGCTTGAGTCGAAGCGTTTTTGTTCTGTGAACATTCTTTTCCCTATATCAAAGGAGTTTAAAACTTTTTTATTACCATTCCAAGTGAATCATATATTAGTTTATTTGTCAACTCAAAATCGATTTTACAATTGCGCACTCAAATTTGCAACATTTTTCAACATCAAATAGTCTAAATACTTCACTTGCACAAGTGGCCATTCTTAATAAAGTGAACCGAGCAGCTACCGTCGGCTGAAGTATTTAGGCTGCCTGCAAAATGTTGGCAAACCTTAGCCGANCAAAATCGATTTTGCAATTGCGCACTCAAACTTGCAACGTTTTTCAACATCAAATAGTCTAAATACTTCACTTGCACAAGTGGCCATTCTTAATAAAGTGAACCGAGCAGCTACCGTCGGCTGAAGTTTTTAGGCTGCCTGCAAAATGTTGGCAAACCTGAGCCGGCAGGTGCAATCGCTGAAGCGGCGCAGCAATAAACGTTGGAAAGTACTTGCACTAAATTGCATATTTTCCGCGAAACGCTTTCAAATCGCTCGTTTTGTAATTTAGGAATATTATTTTTTTTTTTCTCTATGCTGTAAGCGTGTTGTGACCCAAAATGGAGGTCAACTGAGTGTGGCAATGCGACGCAACGCCAACAAACAAATAAATTTTCTAAAAAAAAAACACAACAAGTTGAGCGAAATTCGAAATGCTTTTACGAGTATGTAGTATGCACAGTTGAAAATTCCTATGGAATCGAGTAAGCGCTTGCAAACATACATACGTACATACATACATACATACATGCAACAAAAATTGAAGTGCGCTTGAAAATTAGGTTAACAGGCAATTTAATGCGACTGGCCATGAGTTTGCTGAACTGAATGTTTGGAAAATAGTTAAGAAAAAAAAATAAATGTTGTGATTTCTAACGAAAGTTTAAGTCCAATCGAATGATGAGATTTAAAAAACTTTTAACTAGTAAACGCACTAAAAAATATTTCACTAAAACTTCAACTTTACGCAAATAGAAGTATTTTTTGAGTTTGCTTTGCATTCGTACGCATTTTTCGCTGATTTTATTATTTTTTGCAATTTTTCTTATCTTTCCACTTTGCGCGCTCTAAGAAATTGACCTTTTAAATAAATTTTCGATTATCAGCGCATTAGAGCAATAAAAAAGCAATAAATTTTCAATCTGCCCCACAAATGTTAGCTTGCGTTTAGTAGGCATTCGTATTTCGATTAAGCGCCCGGAGGTACTAAAACTCAAGCTGGCAATGGTAATAAAAGCCGAAAAGAAGAAATTTTTACACTTGAATTGAGTTAAGCGAGGATTCCATTAAATTTATTTGTAAGTACTTAACTAAAATACATACATACACG
Organism: Rhagoletis zephyria; assembly: GCF_001687245.7. Taxonomy (NCBI): domain Eukaryota; kingdom Metazoa; phylum Arthropoda; class Insecta; order Diptera; family Tephritidae; genus Rhagoletis; species Rhagoletis zephyria. The sequence continues at coordinate 4,213 of NW_016162988.1, read as the reverse complement.
TGTATGTATGCACATGTCTCCTACATACATATGCACATTCAAATACATACAACAGCAACAGTGCGTTGAAAGCCAAGCCGATTTTCATGCCAGTAATTGGTTATAAATATTTTCGCTTTCCTGTTATTGAAGTACGAATATAAAAATAAAATTGACTGCGTATGAGGAACATTATTGCGGCAATTGAAGTTTTTTTTTTTTGTTTGGTATGATTATTTGTGTTTGTGTCATAAGCAAAATATAATAAATTTGCTATTTTTTATTGAGTAGTTTGTCATAGCTAAAAGTGAGGAGAAAATATAGAATATTTTGAAGACATTTTCTAACTCAATGTTGACAAAATATTTCTCCCATGCACTTGAATAGGGAGAATGTTTTCTTGCTCTATTTTCTATGTTATTTTTTATTTTATTTAATTTCCAATATTTTTCAATTAATATACAGCTTACTCTCTAACCAAAAAAATACAAATACAAATAAAAAAAATTATAGAATTTTTATAAAAATTTCACACTTTTTTGGAAAATTTTTAACATTTTTTGAGTAAGCAGTTTTGCAACCCATTCAATTTTAATAAAATGAAGTGCAAATTTGAAGTAGTTAGCTACAACAACTGGCATAGTGGCATTTTTTTATATGGAAAAAATTGCGGAAGAGTGCCAGCAAAAAAATTCTGAGATGAAAATTTAATGAATTTTTTTTTTAGTTTTCTACAAAGTTTTAAGATTGCTGTATTTGGCTTTTGTTAGACCATTAACAATTATTATTTTTTTTTAATTCAAAAATAATGAAAATTTATTAAAACAATCTCAGAAAATAGGAGAAAAAAGCAATTTCTCTATTCGGTTGCATTGGGGTGATTGCATTCATGTTTGCGAAATTTGACTTTTCCGCCCCTTCCAATAGTCATGCCATTTTTTTTTTTTTGTTAAACAACTGGGTGGCATGCATATTTTAGAATCTTGAAAAATTTTCATGAATAGTTCAAAAATAATTAAATTAAAATTAAATTTTTTTTTAAATCAGAAAGACTTATGGAAACTCGAAGTTAACGCTAGTAAGTCTCGGTAACACTAAGAAAACGAAAAGAGGTAATTTTTTCGAAAAATTATTGTGAAGAAATTTGCTTATTATTTTTTTTGTAGCTTAATACCTACCGAACTTGCTAGTTTTTTTATGGGAAAACCAGTTAACCGGGCTGAGAAGGGGGGACCGCAGTTAAATCTTGCAAGTACCAATTTAGTACAAGTCTTAAAAAAAAACACGATGTTTCTTAATATACTTTTAATTGATTGTACTGTCACCCTAAATATTCTTCCATGACTTGAGTCTGGGCAATTTTCTAAATTAAAGATTTAAAAATTCATAATACACCATAATGGAATTCCTCAACCACTCGAGCACTATTTCCACAGCTATAGTAAATTTATGGAGAGTCCTTGCCTGGATTCATGCATAAATTCCTCATCGCAGGACGTATTCGGAACTAGGTGCTAGAGAAAGTCACCTGCACAATGTAGGGATCTGATCGAACGACCTATGTCGTTTCTGCGAGTTCATTGAGGTGGCTAATTTACACCTGCTTTGCGAGTGCGAGAAGACGCGAAAGGTTTCTAGGCCCACTCTGGCAAACCCCTGGAGATCTCTTCAAATTTCACCGATCTGCAGGTTTGGATAAGGTACAATGAATAGTTGAGGCCACAATAGATTTCTTGGTCGCCGTTAATACCTCAATATCAATTAATCTATCTATATAGTGATTCGAAAGACAATCAACAGGGCACCCCATGGACCTTATCTAATTCCAATAAAGACCCATCTGGCTTCACCAGTCTGGCCAGCTCACTGTAGACTTATTGTCCCATGAAATTACTTAGAGGTGGACACATCAAACCATTATTTTACTTGCAAGAAAATAAAAGATAACGAAATTATAGAACAAATTTTATGTATCTCTTTCGGAACTTTATGGAATGCGGGGTATTTTATGTTTCGGTGTATTTCAAATTTTTTTCGGAGTGTTTCGGAACTTCAGAAATTATTCGGCATTTTTCGGACTTCACGGATTTTTTTCTATAAAAAAATATATACATATATGTATAAATAAATAAATAATATCACAGAGCAACAGCATTTTTGGGAACTCAGGATGAAAGACTCAGTTCAAATTTTGTATGGCTTTATTAAATGTGCTATTATTTTCTAGGTGCTTTTAGTATAAATAATTGGAAAAAATGCTGAAGTTCATATCGGAGCGAAATATGTAGTTTGTCTATGTATAATAAAATTTCGCCAGTAATAATTTTGTAAAGCATTTCATCCCTTTAGCTCTCTCACGAAAGGATCGTTTTGATACCTACGCTCCTTTGCAAACTAAATGCTATTAAAATAAAACATACAAAAGTAGTTTCCTTTTTTAAGGATACTTTATATTTGTTTTTTATTTTCTGTGGACTTTTACAGAGCTCCCAATTGCCCTTTTATTCACACTCTACAAAAAAGGGGTCAAAACGACGCTTTTAGTGAGAGGGATAAGGGATTAAAATATTCTAAAAAATGATTTCTCGTAAAATTTTACTTCTACATAGTTCACTTCCATATGAATTGTAATCATTTTTTAATTTTTTCTAAAAACACAGGCAAAAGTTTAAGATCCTAATATGGTCTCATAAACTGTTACCTGAGATCACAAACAGATTTGGATGTGTTATTGTAAGGGGTAAAGGTTTTTCATCCCGACTTGGAATCATTGTAACTCAAAGCGTGACACTTTGGTGTTTTGGTTTTGTAGTTCTGACGTCAAGGCAACTCGAAAGTTTTTTAACTACAGTAAATACAAAAAATTAGCTCGAAAAAGGAATTCGATTCGCGATAAGAAAGTGTTAGAATGAAAAAGTATTCACAGTGAAACTCTCGCGCACAATTAAAATAAACTAACACCAAAGCGACGCGAAAGCTGTATGTGACATGACCCTAACGCTTCGATATCGAAAGTACTTAGTGTGCATTTTTATGTGAATGTAAATAACCGTAGTTGCATTGTCAATTTTGTGGCCAAAAAGAGTAATGATGGCGAAAACTGCAGACGAATTGGAATAGCAAAAAAAAAAGAGTTAACTAAGTAAGTTTGAATATTGCGTTCATCACGCCGATTATTTGCATTTTTCGCATTCATCACTCACCAGGAGTAGCAAGCAGCAAGCGCATGAACAACTCGAATAAATGCAAAAGAATGCAGGATACCATAATAACCAACACTCTGCCGCATGCGCTGCCACAAACAACGACCGCTCTGCTGCACCTGAAAATGTCGATCCTTTAGCAAGGAATTTTTTTCTTCCTTTCCCTGCCATTTCCTTTTGAATTATAGCAAAAATGACATGACAATGAAAGCTCTAGCGCCACCTCATCACTTTACAATGTTGCCACCTTAATCCAATAGCTTTTAGTGAATGGTGAGCGTCATTTCGCCGCTTCAAGTCATTGTCGTCTTGCGCTGCTGTGTGACGTCTTCCGCTGAGTGAGTGTTGGGTGTTTTTTTTGTATTTTTTTTTTGTTACACTGCGGTTTTGTTTTTTTGCGCTCTTCCGCCGAACTGCTTGTCATTCACGCTTACGAGCGAATGCATTTTTTATGGCTAACCAGGAAATGCAAGCGCTTCGGGCTGCTAATTTATGGCACTAAAGAACCGAATGACAATGAATGCCAACGGATTTGACAGCAAAAGCGACCATCACTAACTAACGTGTCGCTCGAGAGGGTCTCGCACGCACGCAGAGTAAATGGGGTAAGCGCGAATATGAAGCACAAAGAATGTTTTATACTAACTAGTCGTGTAAATGTGTGTGTGTGTTTAGTAAAGGCATATATTTATTAATATGTATGTGATTTGAAATGCAGTATTTTTTATAGCCCACCTAGATTTTCTGCAGGCAAAAAAATAAAAATAAAAAATCAGTTATAAGTAATTGAATACCAGCCAGCATAATTTACCTGTTGAAAGAAAAAAGATCTCTATTAGTAAGTAATTTTATATGCCAATTAGGCGAATAAATATGTATGCACGTAAAAGAAAGTGCGCCTCGTTTGTCGGCAATTTGCATTCTAATTACTTTACAAGTATATTTGGTTACATAAATTGAAGTGCATGCATGCATGTATGTGTGTGTGTGTGTGTGTGTGTGCCTATTTTCTTACCTAAATATGGAAAAGA
>NW_016162987.1:32482-39129 GCF_001687245.7 Rhagoletis zephyria | reverse complement strand
GATTTGCAAGAAGCTCCCAGTTCTATGAAAATTTTAAAACTAACCATTATCTAAACAAAATGCACCGAAGCAGCATACTTACGCTTGTAATTGATTATAGATATGTACATATGTGTGCCAGCACTAACATATAAAAAACTCATTCATGTATATACATACATCTATTGAAGTTACATTAAGCATTAGTGTTTCATGTTTCAACATCACGAATTGGAAACGTGACTTTTAAGTGGATGGGTAAGGAACGGCAAGTGTTGCAACGAACATTAAACATAATTTTTATTATTTCGCAAACAAAGGATGGCCACTTAACGTTTATGTGCATACAATACGAGCACCTAAGCTGGGAAGACAGGCGGCGATTGGAATTCGTGTTTAAAATAGAATATTCTAGCTATTTAGGTATACTCAGTGGTTGCCACGAATTTATGTTTATTTTTTATTCAAAACCACCCCACTATGATGAGATTAGAATAGCATTAAATAAAAAAGGCGACCCCAACATATGTGCAACCTACCGCGGGATCAGCCTTCTTAATATGTATGGTATATAGGGCCTTATCGGCATATTGTGTGAAAGACTAAATAAAGTCTATCTTCAAATAACCGATTGTGCCGTATCAGTGTGACCTTAGACCCGGTCAATACACCATAGACCAGGTATTCACAATAAGACAAATCTTGGAAAAGAACTGCGAGACAAAGTGCCGCCCAGCCGCATATAAAAAGTCCTCGCGTTTTGGGACACACGTCATTGTCCAGTTGTGTATAGCTTTGAAGTAGTTAAGCACTTTATCTACATAAGATCCAGCATAAATACTACCAACAATTCCAGCCTGGAGAACAAGTGAAAAATAACTCTTGCCAACAGGTGCTACTTTGCGCTCGGTAGGCAATTGAAAAGTAGAGAACTTTTTCGACGAATAAAAACTTTGCTCTACAAATTTCTCATCTTCATGTCCGTTAATTTTATATGGTGCAGAAACATGAACGACACCGAAAAAATATGAGCTGATTTTGAGGGTTTTCGAGAGAACTACTCTACGCAAGATCTTTAATGTGGGCGACGGGTTCTGAGCAAGGTTGAATGACTAACTGTGAGAGCTTTTTGAGGACATGCATATAGGTAATCGCATAAAAATACGAGGATTGTGCTGGCTTGGCCATGTTGTACGCATGGATGCTGAGGCGCCAATGAAAATATCCTTCGACTGAGCACCTACCGGCAGACAACAAAAATAAAGGGAGTCTACAAATATTATGGAAGTAAGAAGAGCAGAAGGACCTGTCTGCAGTCCCAATGTACAACTGGCGCAAACTCGCTAAGGAGAGAGGCAATTGGCGAAGTTTTTTGGTTTCGGCCCAAACCGACAAACGGTAGGAGTGCCAAGTATTTTTAATATTTTCAAGCGAAGTAAAGTAAAAAATTTAATTAAGGCTTAGTCAGAGTTCGACTTAACTATCGGAAATGCGGCTTATTAAAATTGTAGTCAGAGAGTATTGAATCATATAGACCCTCATGTCGAGTATGTTTGTAAGTGTATGTACATACATATGTAGGTATGTGTATAGGCTTGTTTTACATAAACTCCAATTTAGTTGTTTTTTATGGTATTTCACATTGTAAGCTATTTCATTTTAAGTTTTAATTTTTAGGCTCTCAAGCATTCACCTAGTTAAATTTTCGCAGTAATTTTGGTTAACCAATTCACTCAACGATTTGTATTCAAATGCCGGTTCGCCGCTTAAGTCTTTTGTTATGCGTTAACAAAGGTTTCGGAATGGTGTGTAAAGTATTGAAAGTGTGCGCAGTAATTGGCTATTTCGATGCATGGCTTAAAACAATTTTTTATATTCAAGTTTCGAAAAAAATTTTGATGTAAAAAAAAATACAAAGATTGAAAAGAATTGAATTGGATGAGATAAACTAATATGACCAGTTTCACGAAAGCAATGTAAGTATAAAAATTAATAAATAAATATCAATTATTATTTTTTAGTTGAATTTATTATGAAAACTGACAGAAGAGAAAATATTAGGTGCAATCCCGTATTCCTCGACCGAAATCTAGAAAACTGTAAAAAAGCAAAAAATCAGTCAGAACGAGAGAGTAACACTAACGAGTTAAGTTTCAGCGTATGCTTGCAAATACATTTTGAAAATAACTCCTTTTGGCAAATGAATGTGAGATAGAAACTTCTTCAATGAAATTTAATAAAATTAGTCTACAGCGCCATCTAGCGCAAAGCTAATAATAAACGAACTTCAAAAATGAATACCTTTTATCATAAACCCTTATATAAGTATTTTTTAAGAACATCTTTCAAGAACTTAATCTAATTAAACAATAAATTGTGCGCAGGGATTCAATTAAGGATATCTTCCTAATTTGAGCTAAACTCGAAAAAGGCCATACACGTAGTATTATTGGCATCTAAAACTCACTTGCATTTAGTTTTACTCAATACCGAGTCAACAAGTTTGATTTCGTCGTATAGTATTATTACTTTTTACCCTGTATCTAATGAAATCACTGCGCGATATTGCTTAATTTCCAAAATTTCATGCGCCAAAAATTTGCAATTCTACATCAATAACCGAGTATACATATAAATGTATGTAATACGAGTATTTATTAAAGTTTGAAAACAAAACTAATCCTGCATTAACACAGAAAACTCTCGAACCGTAAGTAACCGTAATCGTTCAATGTAAAAAATGCGAAAAAATGCCGCTGCGGGCTGTTGCAGTAATCGATGCACACATTCACACAAAACAACAAGCGAATTTTAACTAACACGCAGAAAGTAATGAAATGTAAGCACACAATCAAACACAGTCAATTGCTTTGCATACATATGTAGATGTAATTAAATTTGATTTTAGCCAGCATTAACATATCATTTGCCTACATCTGTCTGCTTGCAATGCCTGCTTAACTCGTTGGCTACACTCTCAATTGGCCCCAGTGCGTATGCATGTTTCGGCGTGTTTGATTGTGCGCGCCCGTATGTGTGTATGTTTGTGCGGTGGAGCCGTTAATTTAAAAGCGTGTTAAATTTGTAATTAAACTAATAATTTGCAATACGAACATACATAAATAGCTTTAGCTGGTTCTATGTACGAGCGCAGCGCGTGCATGCAAAGCCGGTTGACTTGATTGCTGCATTAGCACCACCAATTGGATGCCAGCATCGCCAGTCAAATGAAAATTACAAGAAACTGGTAAATGAATAACGAATTGCAACTGCAATCGAAATAGAAGTGGTCAGTGGGCTGGGCGCGCGGATCGCCTTCGTGCTTTTGGACATACTTTTAATACATACAAATATTCTGTATGTACATGTATGTATGTATGTATGCTCTGCTCACATGTTGGTTGGTATGTATGTCGACTGGATTGTGCTGGCTAAAACGTCTTACCTACTGACTTTGCGAAATTTACCGCAGCTGTTGTGGTTTGAGCTGATTGGTGCAGCTGCTGCAGACATTGTTGATGGACAGAGCAGTGATACAAAACGGCCTTGAAATCATTTCTCCGCAAGACGTGACGTAGAAAATTGTACGCTAAAGCAATACTTGATTACTTAGTACAATATTTGCTATCGATATATGTACATACGTATCGGTGGAGCTTTTATCGTTCCTTAAAGCTCTTTATAGCTTCTTACAACAAAAGGCACAGGAAAAAAGTATAGTTTTCACAAATTTTCCTTAAAGTCGACCATACGTTAACATTTTAATAAATTAAAGCATTATAATGTCAAGAAATAAAGATATAAGCCTGATTCTTGAAGAAAAATAATGTGAATTACTAATCCAGCCGTTTGTAATGCATAAGTGTATTTGCCACTACCTTTTTTTTCGAAAATTTTCGGCCAAAATTCGTTAAAGTTTCTCCACTTCTGCGGCTAATTTTGGCTGCTGCATCTGCATTTTCCTCTACTTCTTCTATTGCTGTTGTGTACACCATTTGCTGATGTGATTTCACCTTTGTTTTATTTATAAATTTTTACATTGTGGGCTTCTGAACATTTTTTTTTCTTGTTTTCTATGCATCTTCATTTGTGTGTTTTCCCCCTTAGACTACAACCAGTTTTGCATCTCGCCATTTTAAGCATTAATGCTGATTTAAATCGAATAGTAAAGTTCAAATAGACAAGTCTTCCTTTAAGTTTTTTTTTTTTTTGCATTTATTTTTTTTTGTTTTTTTTCACAAAATTACCAGCTTGATTTCTCATGGGAAACCAGTAACAAGTTTTTGTTGTGATAATCTATGCGGTTATATAATGAGTAAAACTCTGCGCTTCATTATAAGTGAGGTGCCACGAAGGAATGGTTTTAATTAATTTTTTTTTTATAAAAAAGTATATATTTTTTTATTTTTCGTATTTGCGTATATATATTCGTATGTATAAAGGCAGTGTCACATGATTGGGTATTCGCCCAAAATTTGGTGCAAATTTTATCCCAATACAATTGCAATGTGATTGCACAAATATCTTTCTTTATCCCGTGTCATTGTGTTTTTTTTTTTAATTTATAGAGGCGACTACATTCTGAAATACTCAATTGGATTGGTTTGCCAAGTGTCTTTGAGACCAGGTTCTTGCAGCAGCGGCAGCGCCTGTTGAATGGTATTTCGAACCTGTGCAGGCAGTCACGATTTTTTAGGTACATATTTTATCTGCTCATTCCTAATAGAATTCAGAGAACGGCATCCGTGATCGAATGAATTTCCATTCGAATTTTCAGTTCGAACGAGTATTCTTCTATAATGATGCTGTGATTTGGGTTATAGCTGTTCGAGATATGTTTGCTAATCATGTACGATCCTCTACAGCTTGGGAGTTTTGTGCGGCGATTGGGTTTGGTTCAGGGCAAAGGGCGCTGGATGTCTAAGTGGTGCGATTTTTAAGAGGTGAAAGCCGTAAGATACTGACAAAGTGAAGTGGTTCCATTGTGATACAAATAATGCTGTAAGCAGTGTTTAGGAGAGTGATCCGATATCTAGACTACAATGAAGAGTTCAAACGAGTCAGGATGTAACCAGACGGAATATATTTGAGAAACAATATTAAAATAAGGGCCGACCTTTTACATTAGGGGGGTCCAACGTTTGTTTTTTTGCCATCCCCCAGGATTGAATAAAATCGGAAATAAGGAAACCGATTTCGAAATAAAAAAAAATACGAATCTCCGTATTTGTGATATATTATTTAAAGATTTAAAATTTTTTTAAATTTAGTGTCATTATTTTCAATATTCTTCAGTTCTGGATATATGTAGATATCGGCAAGCTAAATACTTCTGGTCCAAGGCTCTTTCCTACATACATACATATATTGATAATTTGAAGAAGCCACAATTTTAAACTTATGAAACATCAGAAAAATAAATTTTTGAGATTTTCAGTTTCAAAATAAAAAGCAATAAAAAAATTTCGAGCGAAGCTGATTGCAATAATTTTCAATGGCTTAGTTAGACCTAACACCACAATTGCATTAAGTTCCGGGCATATTGATAAAACGATTGCTGAAATGCACACAAACATTTAATCATATGGCGGTGTCATGACCATCTTCCAAAATTAAAAAAATAAAATAAAATAAATTCTTGCAAGGAGGTTATCCAAAGCATAAATTTTGGATGAGTTGGCTTCAGTATATGTAAGTGGTCGTGGTTATATCTCGTTTTCTTCTTTTTTTCAATATCATCCGCCCTCAAATTAAAAATTTTTGCTTTTTGCTCCGAAAGATGCACAGACATACAGGGCTAAATGGATTTATCTTTCCATTCTGAACATTTCAAATCTGGTAAAAAAAAGCTGCTCTACAAGGGTCCTTCCATAGAAAGTTCAAATCACTTACACGAAAGTAATTTAAATAAAAATTAAATGGGAATAACTTTTATGTTATGCTATGTATTTTTGTATCTAGATAAGTTTTGCTGGAATTTTTTATATAATTTTAATTTAAATGAATAGTGGCATAAACTATATATATAAACATTGGTTAAAGAAATAGCAATGAGAAAGTAACCATTAAATCAGATCTCTTTCCTCTATTCATATTTCGTTTCAAAATATTATCAGTGCAGTACGCAAATCTTTGCCTGGGTCTAGGAGATATATATAAAAAAAAAACTAAATATTGCGTCCCCAAATACTGCTCTTTTGTCTTTCTAAAGTCGTCTTAAATACAACTACTCCAAGGACAATTTCTTAGCGAGAATTTGGTATGCCCTCCTTCCGAATGATGACACTTGGAAAGCACATTTTTAAATGTTNAATGCCAGCTTAGTATGCCACTTACTAGATATCCAATTCCAGCACTAAGTGCAAATCAAAAGACTTAAGGCACGAACTCGTGTGCTGCTCAACCTAAATACTTGGCATGTTTGCATTTCCGACAGCTTTGCTTTGCACAACTTCACCTTATTATTATACTATTTCGTGTTTTGAGGAACTAATGTATGCCGTTTTTACTTCATTGCAAGTTCACTGCACTTTTTTTTTCAAATTTAAAATGTTGCAAAATGTCTAAATATTACAATTTATTTACTACATCAACTAAAATCGTATAATCCGTTTGAAACAAAAAAAAAACAATAAAATTGGTTATAACATAGCAGAAGGAGTAACACT
>NW_016162987.1:21795-32382 GCF_001687245.7 Rhagoletis zephyria | reverse complement strand
CCATGTGTGGCAACTGGCTTTTTTCGCCTTGCTTGATTGCAAGGATAACAAAGAATTTTTTTGATAGCAAAACATGCGAAAAACATGGAGTAGCAAATTCGTCAACTTGTGTGCAACAAAATACAAGCGCGGCGCGACAGCGAAATGGAAATGAGTAAAAGAATACGCGAGGCCCGACAAAAGGATATAGACGAAAAAGGATGTGTATAAAATAATGTATGAAAAAGCATAGCACACAAACACATTGCCAGCGGGAGGTAGAGGAAAATGATGATAATGAAGAAAAGGAAAAGAAGAGAGAAATGAAAAATTTTCGGCGATTTTGCATTTATATATATATAAATAAAAATATATTGCAATGGTTGTAAGCATAGCGAAGAAGCGCTGCGTTGGCTTGCAGCAGGCAGCGCGGCTGACGTCAAAGCATAAAAAATGCACACCAGCGCACACACACAAGCCGCCGTTGCCGTTGAAAAGGATAAAGTGCTTTTCGCCAGTGGATGTGAGTGAGCGCGTGTGTTGTTGCAATTGTATTGTTGTTGTTGTTGTGCTTGTAAAAGAAAGAAAAAGTGTTCTTATTCTTGTCGCGCACGTCCTTTTTCGGCATTTGCAAGCGGCGCGCACACAAATGCAATCCTTGTGCGTGTGCCCCCCTATATTGCTGGCTGGCGTCATCCGGACGGCTTGTGCGCGCGCGTGCGTTTGTGTGCGAGATTGATGCAAATATAAAAATATAAAATTCCTTTTTCTTCGTTTTCGATGAAAGCTTCAGCGGTAGCAAAACAAGCAACCGAAAGGACACTCGCAAACAACATTTTATACACGCATGCACACATACATACACACATACACAAACAACGTCGAAATGCAAGAAAACACGGTAATAAAATAAAAATGAGAATAGCATAAAATATAAAATGAAATGGCATGAAAAATTTTGCCAAGTGTGGAAATATTTGCCACAGTCAAGCGAACAGCGGACGAAACGGCAGGACAGGGCAGGGCACGGCATTCGACAGACCGTCGGAGATGCGTTTCTTTTCTTTTTCTTACTTTTTTACTTATTTGCCGGACATACATACTTACATATACATACATATGTATTTGTGTGCATTTAAATTTTTTTTGGCGCGCACTTCAATTAATCTCGAACCGGCTGAGGTGTGCAGTAGCGCGACGCATCAGACAACGGGACGGCCCGCACAGCTAAGCAGAGAGAGGCGAGGAAATGGCAATATTGCCAGCCAGTCATCAGCCAGCCATCAACAACGACACCAGACCACCAGGCGCACTTTTTGGTAGATATATGTACATGCACACACACACACATGTAAATATGCATGCATGCATGTATGCCTACCAAACAGAGGGTCGATCTGCTGCAATGCACATTGCAAGGATCAAAAAGGACCAACCAGCCGCATAATAATGCTGTTGTAGTGGCAAAGTGCTGGTCTCGTAATGTCAGATGGAGGGGGTAGGTGCAGTGGCTATTCGAATGCGCTGCTTTGTCTTAATTTTTTATTTTCTCAGCCTGCATGCAAACACGCACACCAATACAAATTTATTTATTTTGTACGAAAATTTGTCTGTTTAAAATATTTCGAGAAATTTTTTTCCATGCGTTCCCGCATGCAAACAAGAATCCCACCCTTGTCGTTGTTGGCGTGCGAAATTTTTGGCAATTCACGGTGTGTGGTTGTTGTCGATTTCATCTTTTTTTGTTGTTGTTATTGCAGTTGTAAGCTTTCAATTTCTTTGTTTTAAGTGCATTTTTACGTATGATGTATATCAGCGCCAGCGCCAGCGCCAGCACTACGTCGCATTATATCCTATGTATGTATGTATGTATATCCTTTGTGTTGCGCAAGCAACGCTGCATTGTTATTGTTATTGTTGTTGTTCTTGTTATTTAAGCTTTGTTGCAGCCTGCCACACTCAAGTACAACTAAAAAGTATTAACTTGCGCACACATTTTTTCAGCTTCCTTTTTTTCGCTCTTTCTCATATTTCGAGCCGTTAAAATATTTCCATTTCTCGCTGGATTTTGATGGAAAATAATTTTCGTTACTTTAAATGTTTTTTAGTTTGAAGCGATTTCTAATTTATGACAGACAGTATTTCGGTAGTTGGTAGTAAATTGGAAAATTTATTTGGAATTCTCGAATTTTCGAAATCAAGAGTCAACGACAAGTTGCACATTATTGTTACCATGGTTAGGGACTTGGCGACGGCGAGTACCGCAGACTATGGAACGACGAGCTGTATGAGCTTTACGACATGGATATAGAGCAACGAATAAAAATACAGCGGCTCCGCTCTGAAAGTATTCCATTCGGAACCAGCTGGTGATAGCAGTGGAAGTGGAAGGTCTCCTCTGCTATGAAAAGACCAAGTGGAGAAGGACTTGGCCTCACTTGGCATTTCCAATTGGCATTAGTTGATACAGAAGGTACTCGGCCAAAATCGCGTGGAATTAGAAGAGGATAGATATATTTATTGTATCTAAGAACTCAATCACACTTTAGGCTTCTTATAAAGTTAAATACTTTGGAGAGTGTCGTGTTCCAGATTCACTTAGTGCATCCTCTGAGCGATAGACCGTCACCCCCAAATAACCTTCAGTCCGTCGCATCAGAGTCTCTTTTTAGAAAAAGCGCAACTTAGCTTGAAGCGCACCGTCAGTTACTCAGTGATAGTGCTTAGACCTTCTCGGCTAAGGTTGAGCAGTCGTTCAGAGGCTCCACGAGCGGGAGTTACGTCGCTTGAATTTCCTGATATAGGCCAGTGGGCTGCAACCTCAGAGCTCCAGCAATTTCTTAGCAGCTCTGCCCTTCGACGCGCCGCAGTAACGCTGATGGCCATATTGGCCCAGTGCAGCTCTGCATTTTGCGAGATTATCAACCCTTGAATAGCTGGAAGTCAGCGATGTTGTCCGGGCAGCATTAAGAGCTTTAGACTCACGTCTAGTAGGAAACTTCATCTCAAAGTTTTTCTGAAAGTCTAGCGTGGATGGTATGTAGTCAGAATTTGTATGCGATTCTAAAAGCTTGTCAAAGAAACTACTGTTCCTATGTTGCTTCGACCTGAAACAGCTTGACTCTTTGAGTCTAATTGCTGATGGCTATTTTCATGCCAATCACGGGGTCTTTCCCTCTAAGTACGCCGAATAAAACCCCACTGCATCGTCTTTCTAGAGGAATATCACGGTAAGCGCTTTCGGCCAGCTACAAAGGAACTAGAACGTACACAGACAAGAACAAGTTCTCACCGAATAGCTCTAGGCTGTAGCAAAAGGATTTAGAAGAAGAACTCCCCTTAAAATTTAAGGTCCTCTTTCTAATCATTACAATGTCAAAGCATACCAGGGTTGGTTAACTAGTTAAATTCATAGGTGTAAAGAAGTTGTCTAAATAACTTCCACAATTTCAACAATCATTTATTTTCAAGTCGCCATTCAGCGCTTTTCCACTATTTACATCCGAAGACGGGAATGGAGTTTAAAATAAGTTTCAACAAATGAAAATTATCTGATTCAAATTCTATAACCTTCATGCAAATCCTGTTGCATTTTGTACGCATATTAACGGACAAACATAGATGGAGGGAAAGCGACTGTGGGATAGAGTGGCGAAAAGCTCGTTTTTATTCAAACAAAGCCAGTCTGGCAAATGGACACACGATACTCTAACTCAAACGCACAGGCACAGATATACATATATCTACGTACATACATATGCAAATTTGCATGCATATAAAAATGTGAGTACAAATACAAAATATTTGGCAATTTCTATAAATGCGAAAATATTTTCGCTACATTTTTATTGCACATCGAAACACAAAGCACACCAGCACACACACACACATGCAGACACTTGTGCGTATAAGCTTGAGTACGTTTGTGTTTTGTTGTTGTTGGCACATGTCTTCTTATTGTGTCTGCAAAACACTTTTTGTGTCTGCGTTGAAAATGAAAAACAGTCACGTGGCAAGGCGGGTAGGCAGGCTGGGGGGGAGTCAGGCCGTTTTTCTTATTTTGAACGCACACCGCCGGAGAGAAAAATAGATGAAGATGAAGCAGCGTCGACAAACGGCGCAGAAAAAAGTATAAGAAGAAGAAGAATTAGCGACTGCAGCCGAAATTAAAAAGGATAATGAAGAATACAGTTATGGTGCATAATGCGTGTGTGTGCGTATGTATATATGTATGTATGTATGTATGTATATAAACTCGAGTATACAAAAAAAATTGTTTGTAAAAAATAAAATTGAGATAGAAATTACACTGACGTGGGCGTCATGCATAATAAAAAATAGTAAAGCATGAAAAGTTTTCGTGTAGCATATATGAAGGCGTTGCAACTGTACAACAGTTCGATTTTTAGCTGTTATGCGTTTCGTAGCGGGACTGTACTTGCGAAATATTTTGGCTGCATTTGAGAGAGAAAACGTTGTGGGCATCTTTTTGGAATTTTTTCATTTTTAGATTTGTGGCAAAGTGAAATCTGGCATATTTTATGCTTTGAAATTGGATATTTAATAAATCGAATTGGGAAATGGAATTTTCCTTTACTCAGATGAAAAAGTCAACGATTATTTTAATGCATTTTAATTTTGTGTTATGTACAAAAGTAACTGCGTCGGATCGCAAATTATTCGAAATCTGATTATGTATATATTGAAGACCGCCTGTAACGAGTTTTCATTTGTATTGTGTTTACTGTGCAACTAGTTTGTAAATAGCTGGAGCTAAACTACCTCAAATCGTAATATTAAATTGCTATCGAAAGCAATATATTTTATGTATATTGAATTTTGAAATTAGATAATAACCATGTAACTCTCGACCAGCGTAATTAGTTCCCAATTGGGCCGTAATTAACTAGTTCATTGCTTTTTACTGGTTCTTAAAGGTAGAATTGGACAATTTCGAATCACTCGGTTTATCGTCACTCGAAGACTATAACTAACGGTTCCGATGGCGCAGGTTCGACTCGGCCTGGTGGTGAAGCCAATAAAAATATAAGTCATTTGAAAATTTCCAATGCAAATGAAATATTAAGGTTTTAAATCTAAGCTAATAAATGATCAATTTAGCAGAATTGAAAGAAAGACAATGCTTAAAATAGTACCCAGGACTCGACATCAGATTCTTCGAAATTGTACTGTACCGCTTTCCACAATCGTAGCAACAGCTAGAACTGGTTACTGTGATTTGTGGTGAGAAGCAATTCGTAAACTTTTGCCATTTTCACACCACAAACTCGTGCAAATTTACAGCCACTTGAAGGTTTTGATGAATTTCAGTATATCATACAAAAAAAGAGAATTGTCTTTAGCTGACTTTTGTAGGGCCGAAAATTCATGATTTTTTCATATTTGTGCACTGCTACATCGTTGGCATATTACCTGAATTCCCCGGTAGTGTACGTTTACTAGTAGTTTGCTCCAGACCACAAGGCATAGTAGCGGTGAAATCCCTTCTCCCTGTGGGACGCTTCTCACCGCACATTCTATGCACTTGCTATGGGACTCTAACTCGCCGTGAATTGCTCTGNCAAGGCATAGTAGCGGTGAAATCCCTTCTCCCTGTGGGACGCTTCTCACCGCACATTCTATGCACTTGTTATGGGACTCTAACTCGCCATGAATTGCTCTCCTCCTTAACATATGTATATGTATATGTAGATACCATTCACGACAAGAGCGAGCTCTCAATCGTCCCAAGCACTACGTTAAATGTAGTCGAGAATGATATGCTGATCTAAGAGTCTATCATAAAATACATTGGGCTTTTTGTAAAGAATACACTAATGTACTTAAATGAGTTAAGTTATTAGAGTGGAATCAGTGCTATGAAACGAAAAAGCGACGGAGGAGCTGGCGAGGACCATTAAAATTAAGATTAATATTGAGATTAACAGTAAGAGCAAGGTAAATATAATAATATTTAGAATAACATTAAGAACCAGATTAATATTTAGATTAATATTGAGATTAAGGTTAAGATTAAGATTAAGAATGAGATTATGATTAAGAGCAAGATTAAGATTAAGGTTGAGATTAAGGCCAAGACTAAGATTTATATTAGATTTAAATCAAGATTGAGATTAAGATTAAAATTCAGATTAAGGTTAAGGTTAAGTTTAAGATTAAGGTTGAGATCAATACTAAGGTTAAGATTGTGATTAATATTAAGATTTTGATTAAGTGTAAGGTTAAGGTAAAGCTTAAGTTTAGGATTAAGGTTTAATAAAAAGCACGTTTACATATAAATATAATCTCAATCAAAGCTCGTTTGTTAAGAACCCTATTAACACAGGCAAATCTCAGATTATTAGTCGTCAAATTTGTTGTGCTTGTTATTCTCACAACTGTGTGTCTCTGTGTCACCATGCTCACGTTTTTCTGCTATATTAATTACTTTAAATATATTTTAACTTAATATTTTATTAAAAGTGGTTTGTAATGGACCTCTTTTCCTTGCTGGCGTCCATTTTTATTTACTTTTGCATTTGGAATTTCTTCTCTTCCTCACAAAAATAATCGAAAAAACCTGGTTGTATACTGGTTTAATTTCAGATTATTTTATAATTAGGGATTAACGAGGGACGAATTTTGTATGTCTAATCTCTTTTTATAATTAGTAACTAGGGAGATGAGTTCGAAAATGAGGATAACTACATGTACGTAAAAATAGTTTAAGGCTAAGATAAAGATTAGGATTAAGTTAGTGGTTCTATATTTCGAAAAAGTACTGATGCAATATGGTGAGTTTTATGGCTAGTAGGAAGAAGCTCCACTTCACTAGCACGAGCGATCCACGCACAACATTTTTTTAAATAAATTTTTTGAAATGGTGACTAGTTGGGAACTAGCTCTTCGTAAACTAGTTCAAAATAGTTTCTTAAATTGAGTTTTAAAGATATGCAGAGCTATGCTAACGTTTGTGTATTTTGTTTCAAATAAATCGAAGCAAATAGCTATTTAAATTTTGAATAATCAAATTACAAAAAAAAAAAAATACATCTAACAGAAAGCCATATCTCAAATAAGCCAGAAAACATCAACGTGGAGATAAATCTTTACTTGATACTTTTATTTTTATTATTAACTTTTATAAAATAAGTTAGCACGCAAATGGCAGGCAATTAAAGTAACGCAAAGGCTCCCACACAAGTAAACAACAGCATCATACATCATCCAGCTAAGTACATACGTACTTAATTCCTTATAGACCATTTCCACAAGCGCATTCAAGTGTGGCTAACTCGTTCTAAGCATTTTTCTAACTACTTTTTACTACACTTGTAAAACTCATATTTTAATCAAATTAGCTATTAAAAATTAAAATGAGAAACAAAACGAAAAAAATAGATATATTGGAAAAAAGCGACGCGATGTTCGGAAAAAAAATCACTTTAATAAAAATTAATATGCGAATGCACAGTGCTGCATTATAGCCAATGCAGTGGGCGTTTGTTGTGGTGACTTCAAATGCATAGCAGTTAGTTATAGCAAGCAGCTTTTGTTGTTGGTTTGCTGCTTATTGCTGTGCAGTCGTCAGTCAGTCAGAGTCAGTTGGCGTGTCAGTTTGTGATTTCTGCTGCTGTTGCTGCTGGTGGCTGGCAGTTGGCAGTTGGCAATTGGCAGTGTTGGCGTTACTTTATGACGTGTTGCAGTGGCTCGCACGTAAGTAAGCGGCACATACATACATATGCGCATATGTTTATAAGTAAATATATACACACATACATACATATATGTAATTTTAATATAATTCTTTCGAGTTTTCTTTTTTCTTAATTTTATATACAACACACATTCTCGTGCATAATTAAAAGAAAAAAGTGAAACAAAAAAAACTGCAAAAATTACCTCGATACAGCCCCCTCTGCTGTCTTCTAGGGTACCATTTCTAACAACACAACTACAACGCTATCTTTTCTAAGCTAACTTTGTTAATTTGCTCTCGCTTACATATGGATGTCCATAACTAAGTAAGTACGTGCTTTTAAATATGCATGTATGTATGTATGGATGCATGCATGTATAGAAAGATACACATACAGAATAGCCAACACTTGCACCTGACGACCAACCTCAACTTGCCACAATTATCCCGCAATACCAATTGTTACTTTTTCTAGCTGATTTTTTTTTGTTTTGTTGTTTTTTTTTTGCTGCATAATTGTTGTTATTAAGCAGTGTTGCGATTGCAATTATTTCTGTTGTTGTACCTGTTTTTGTTGAATATTTATAGTGGATTGTTCACGTTCTTGTTAGGATCAATTCTTCATCTGTTCTACGGTTATTTTACACGTACGATGGCGGGTAAACCAAAAGGGACGCGATATTTTATTAAGTTTTGGCTATTTTTTCTTTTGTTTAATGGATGTTTATTATTATTATATTTTTTTTTATAAAAGTACAGCTCACTACTTAACGAAACCCGTGTAAGTCAAAATTCCAAACTTTGTACAAGGTTTATAAAAAATCTACGATTATCGACAAATGTCCATCAAAATATCAAACTTTAAATTCAGAAATTTTAAAATAACTACCAGCTAAGTAGGAGACCAATTCTTAAACGATGTTTCCACGGCAAGTGATTCGCTCTCCCATTCGTAATTCGCTCTCTCATTCGTGATTGGCGCCCCCATTACGAACCGAATCACGTAATTCGCCATACAAAATTTTGAGAGCGAATCACTTCATTCGTAGGTGATTCAGATCCAATCAACATGCGAATCAAGAACAAATCGTTGTCTTCTCTATCTTTATCGATAACGGCTGTCAAAAGACATAGACCACACACATCCCCACCAGCACAAACATTGAAAAAATAGATGGATTCGTTATAACTGTTGATTTAGCTAACTAACCACTGCAAATTTTTTTCTCCACCGTTGAAATGCACTATAAACAGCACATTAAACATTAAGCAAAAGCAAAGAACAAGAAGCAGAGATGCAAAGTGAATCACGAATGTGTCGTGTAAACAGGTTGATTCGCCGTTCATAATTGAGAGAGCGAACCACGTGATTCGGTTGTAGTGGAAACGCCGTTTTAGTCTGTGAAAAAGTGAAGTGAAAACATTTTTCCTTATTTCACATAAAATTAACATTCTGTTTTCAAATGAAAATAAATTTATAAAGTTTTCACTGTGTGTCTTTTTTGGCAGTGAAAACGTGGGCGTTTCGCTCAAAAACATAATCTCCAAACAGAAATTTGCCCTCAAAAATGCTTTCGGCAATAAACTTTCCTAAACCTCATACCCATATTGCAATGTTTAATTTATCTTATCGAAGTATTTAAATTAAAATTTTCAAACATGTGGCAATCTGCGCAAAAATATTTTCGGCTGCATGCCTTCTCTTTCTTTTGACGGCTATATTGCAATATTTACTTTATGTGATCAATTTACTTAAAATGCAATTTTTAAACAGGTGGCAACTCTCAAACTTTTTTCATTCTATATTTTAAGTTAGATTTTTAGCAATACATCAGTGAAAACTACTTTCAATTTCATGCATTAGTTTTCGAGTAATGCGCGTACAAACATACAGACAGACACAAATTCTAAAAAAAGTTGATTTGGCTTCTATTGCTCTAATATCTAAAATGTACAGACATCGGCCTGCTACAATTTTATTATATGTATAGATAGATATAGTTTTTTTTTCTCAAAAGTTTACCCTGAAATCCGCGGAAACTTTTTATATGGCCCAATATTTAGCGGGATAACTTTCATAAAATCAGTACAGTTCCGCTAAACTCGGTACGAATGGTCACCCTAGCTTAAACCCAAATGAAGTTTGCCTTCTTGAGCGGTAAACAAAACTTAATAGTTTTTTTTACTAAACTTTTAGGCAAAAAACAAAACCGACTTCAATTCCCATATGAAAAGTTTAGATTATCGTTAACTTTTCCATGATCCAATGATCGGATCCAAACCAAATTAGTATGGAACCACGCCTGAGACACCACCTTTCCGATGGATAAAATAATTATTGAAATCGGTTAACATGGTCCAAGGTTATGCGATAACATAAATAAAAAAATAATAACAAAATAAAATATTCCGACAAATTGATTACCTTCTCCTTTTTTGAAGTCGGTTAAAAAAAACTTAAATAATGATCATTAGTTATTAGGAAAAAAATTGTCTGTCTACTCACCACATAAATTAAAAATTTAAGAGCAATTTCAATATTTGTTCGCTTCCTGCCAGTCTAACTCTTTTATGGCGCACGTAGTACCAGCTACTTTTGTGATGGCGATTGTTGCTTTCACCGCTGTTGTTGTTGTAATTGTTGGTATTACTGTGTTTGCATGAAGCAATATACCGTTGTTGTTGGTGGTGGCTGCAATTGCTACTGTATACCGTCCAGATTGCGATTGCGAATCGAAGGTGTAATCCATTTGTAAAATTGATCGGAACGTAGATTTGCCACACGCGCCACCTATAGCAATACACACACGCACACACACGAACGCTTATAACGGCAAACCAGTTCTGCTTTATTTAGTATAACTTAGTCTCGTAAAATCGATAGCGTTTCTTTTTGCGGAAGAATTTAA